>NW_007731262.1:64527-89171 GCF_000696425.1 Galeopterus variegatus | reverse complement strand
AAGCAATGTTTTTTTGTGAAGTTAGATTATTTTTTTATGCTAAAGTTCCTATGGGAGTTGTTTACAAAAGAAGAGAATATTTTATTGCATATGATATTTATAAAATAATGTTAGAAGACTAAAAGACCATAAATTGAAATAATATATTTTCTTTGAATTTGTAAACTTAAATCCAGATACATATATTTTTGTGTCCAGCATAATGAAAATAGAGAAATAATTTTGATAAGTTTGATTTAAAATAATAAATTTGGTGGCCTGAATATCAACCATAAGCAATTAAAATGTACACTAGAACTATTACAATGTTGCTCTAAAGAAAATATATTATTTTTAATTAACTTTATTAAATGCTAATCAAAAGTAAAGAATTATGAAGCAATGTGATATTTGAAGACATAATTGGAATTGAGGGTCCTCTGTAAAATATTCACAACAGAAAAAATTGTGATAGGATTTCTATCATAAATAGACAGGCAGTATATTAAAAATAGAAAGGCCACATTAAAATTTATTGTATTAAAATTTAAGAAATTATTCATTTTTAGAAGCAGTGTCACCTGGGCTTAAAACCTCTGCATCGTGTTTTTAAAAATTTCTATCTAGTATCTGTACATATGGAGAATGTATATCATAAATAATATTTAAGTACTAATGCATACAGCAAAGTGAACATCATGAACTGACCACTCAAGTTAAGAATTAGAACATGATTAAAATTTTTGCCTTTACCTGTGTGCTCCTTCCTTCCCATACTCCTGGCTTTCTTGCCCCAGAGGTAACCATTATCCTTGTGTATTGGATAGTTAAATAACAATTTTTTCAGTATAGCTTTATTATATATATATTCTCTTTACAGAGTATTGTTTACTTTTGCTTGTTTTGAACTTTATAAAAATGGTTGCATATTGTAGGTAGTCTTATTTGCATTTTTCATTCAATATTTTATTTTTGAGATTCATCCATTGCCTTCTGTGCAGCTCTAGTTAATTAATTTTGTTAATTACATATGTTGCAAGTATCTCCTAGTTAATTAGTTTTGCTGGGTATAATATCCCACTGTATGAAGAGAAGTCAATTAATTGCAATGACCATTTGAGACATGTTTAGTTATGTAGTTTTTAATATGCTATTATGTACATTCTTGGTTGTGTCGCTGGTGCAAATGTGTAAGAGGTTCTGTACAAATTGTTGGGACATAGCTTATAAAAATGTTCAACTTTTCTAGGTAGTGCCACATTAATTTACAATGGAGTTTTACCACTTTATACTCAAATCAATAGTGCGTAAGAGTACCCATTGATACACATTCTTGCCAACATTCGGTATTGTCAGACTTCTTAATTTTTGCAAATAAAATGATTGTAAAATGATATGAAAATGGCCTTAATTAGCATTTCTGATGATTAATGAAGTTGGGCATCTTTTCATATGTTTAGCATTAAAATTTTGCCTTTTGTGAAGTGCCTGGTCATGTACCTTAGTCATTTTTATTTGGTTGTTTATCTTGTATATGTTGGTATACTTTAGAAGTTCTAGAAAATATTCTTTTGTTAATTACATATGTCGCAAATATCTCCTTTCAGTTTGTGATTTTTTAAATTATCTTTATGGTGTCTTTTGATGAAACAAAGGTTCTTAATTGTATTGTAGTCTAATTTATCAGTCTTTTCAAGTGAGTGCCCTTATTGTTATAAAAATATAAGAAATCCTTCCTTACCTTGAAGTCATAAAGTCATCTTCCTTTGTCTTTTACATTTGGCTTCTAAATTCACTGAGAATTGATTTTTTAAAATAACAGTTTTATTGAGATATAATTGCCATATACAATTCACTCATTTACAGTTCAGTGGTTTTCAGTATATTCAGAGTTGTGCAACAGTCACCATAATCAATTCTTGAACATTTTATCATCTCCCCTGAAAAATCTGTACCCATTAACAGTAACTCCTCATTTTCACCCAACACCCCCAGCCCTAGGCAACCACTATCTAATTTCTGTCTATATAAAAATGAGCCTTTTGTGAGTATTTAATATATTTCATATCAGTGGGATCATACAATATATGGTGACTGGCTTCTTTTATTCGGTATGTTTTCAAGGCTCATTTATGTCATAGCATGTGTTAGTTCTCCCTTTTTATTGCTGAATAATATTTCACTGTATGGATATATTATATTTGCCTGTTTATCAGTTGATAGAAATTTGGTTGTTTCTACTTTTTGTCTATTATGAATAATGCTGCTGTGAACATTCATGTACAGGTTTTTGTGTGGACATATGCAGTATTTCTCTTGGATATAGACCTAGGCATGGAGACAGTTGATTTTTGCCTATTGTGTAAGGTAGGGTCTGATTTTATTTTTTTCCATATGGATAATTAATTTTCTCAGTGTAATTTTTAGAGCAGTTTTTCACATCCCCACTACACTGCAATGCCAGCTCTGTCTAATGTGAGCCAGTTTTTACATTCTCAATTCTGTTCCATTAGTCGATTTCTTCCATTTTCTATGGTAATATTACACTGTGTTAATTACAGTAACATTATGTTAGGTCCAGATAGGGCATGTCACACTATCTGTTCTTCTTTAGGGCTGTCATTGTGCTTTATGTTCATCCCTGTACACTTTAGATTCACCTTGTCATGTTTCTTGAAAGTTTTTCTTGAAATTTTAATTAGACTTGTACTGATGTTATAGATCCATCTGGGGAGAGACTTTCTGTCACGATGATATTATCTCTTAGTTATTTAGATCTTCTTTAACATCTTTCAAAAAGGCTTATAACTTTTCCTTAGAGTTCTTTGCACATCTTTTGATTGACTTATTTCTAAGAATCGTTTGTTGTCATAGTTGTAAAATGGTGTTTTATATTTTTTTGTCAATATATAAAAATTGTAATTGATTTTTAACATTGATCTTTTATTCAACATATTTCTAATAATTGTACATTCATATTGCATTTTCTGTATAGACACTCATGATATTCATGATTAAAGACAGTTCTGTTTTCATCTTTTTCTTTCTTTTTGTGCATTTGTGAATACAAGCAATGGTAGCAGACATTCTTTTCTTTCTGATTTTAAAAGGGTTATTTCAAATCTTTGCAATAAAGTTTGAATGAAATTTGCTGAGTTTTTTGGCAATACCTTTTATCTGGTTCAGAATGGCCTTTTTTATTCTATTTTGCTAAGTTACTGTCATTGGATATTGAATTTCATCAAATGTTTTTCTGTGTATTGAGATAATCATAATGTTTTTTCTTTTAACACATTAATGTGGTAAATTACAAGTTATTTTTTAACATTATACGAACCCTATGATGCATCCAGTTTTTTCATAATGTGACATCACTGGGTTCAGTTTGCTAATTTGCTAATAATTGTTGAAATTGACCTGAGATTTTTCTTTTTTGGACTTTCATTGGCATGTTTTTTTTTAAATTGATGTTATGCTAGCCTCATAAATTGAGTTGCTGAATGATGCCTCTTTTTCTATTCTCTGAAAGAATCGGTATAAGAGTGAGTTATTTGTTTCATAAATATTTAGTGGAACTGGCCAGTAGAGCCATCTGGGCTTGATATTTCATTTCTGGAAAGATTCTTGACTACTATTTTTATTTTTCTAATGGTTATAGGATGATTCACATTTTCCAGTTTTTATCCAGAATCAGTTTTGGTAAATTTTTAATAGTCGAGGAATTTTTCCTTTTCATCTAAATTTATTTTTTGGCATTTATTATAAATGTTTATAAATGTTAAACTGTCCTTGCATTCTGTACAACTTGGTGATTACATATTTTATTTTAATATACTACTAGACTTGGTTTGCAAATCATTTATTTTAAGATTTTTATATCGTTGTTAATGAGTGAGTTGGCTGGAATTTTTCTCTTCCTATCCCTGTCATTTTTTGGTATCAATATTATAATGAGTTTAAATTAGTTTGAGGGGATTTTTCTTTTTCCCTATTCTCTGGAAGAGTTTGTAAAAGATTGAAATGATCCATCTCTTGGGAGATTTTTTTAGAACTCACCTGTAAAATTATATGAGCCCAGTATTTTCATTTGGGAGGATTTTAAGGTATTTTTCAGTTCCTTTAATCATATTACATTATTTAGCTTTCTATTTCTTCTTTTGGTGTTTTATATATTTCTAAATATATGTCCATTTGTTCTAAGTTCTCCAGTTATTGGTATAATATTTTATGGTATTATCTTATTTTCTTCAGACTCTGCTGGATCTGTAGTATGTCTGTTTAAATATTTAATGTTAGCTATTAAAATACCTTTTTTATAACATTGTTATAGTTTTATTTTCATCCCTAGTATTGTTTATTTGTGCCATCTTTTTTGTTTCCTTAATCAGTCTTACCAGAAATTGTTCTGTCTTGCTCACTTCTTAAACTGGTTGCCTGCTTCAGTAAGTAGCATGTTAAGACTCTACACTTACCTTGCTAAATTTAGCTTTATCCTCCAAGATTTGATAAGTAATGTTTTCATTATCAGTCATTTCTCAGTATTTTTGTATTTTGGATTTATTTTTGATCAGTAAACATGTTAACATTGATCAGAATTTATAAGCCACAAAAATAGATACAATAGAAACTTCTTCCACTCACCCCTGACTGTCATCACTAACCCTCTCATTCCCGTCCAATTAGTACCAATGTAAAAAGTGTCATGTCTCCTTCCAGAGGTCCATTCTAAGTCCTTATAATTTCATGTTAATTTTGTCTTGAACCATGAGTTATTTAAGTGTGTATTTTGAATTTCAAAGCATATGAGGAATTATTTTTGCTTTTGTTGTTGTCATTTTGTCATTAGTTCCTATTTTAATTGCAATGTTGTTAAAGCATGTCTTTAATACCACCTGTTTCTTGCAATGTGTTGACACTCGTGTTTCATATGTACCTATATGCATTATGAAATCTTCTGCTAGAATGGTGGATTTTTCTATTTTTTCCTGTAGTTACATTAAATTTGCTGTATATTTTAGGTACAAGTCCTTTATCATGTATGTGTTTTGTGAATATTTTCTTCCAGGCTATGGCTTATCTTTTCACTCTTTTAACAGTATCTTTCACAGAGCAGAAGTTCTTAAAATTTTAATATTATCCAACTTAGGAATATTTTTCTTTCATGGATTATGCTGGTGTTGTATCTAAAAACATATTGTCATACCCAAGATTCACTACGTTTTCTTCTCTAAGTAATATAGTTTTGTATTTTACACTTAGGTCTATGGTTTATTTTAAGTTAATTTTTGTGAAAGGTATAAGGTTTATGTCTAAAGATTTTTTGTTTGTTTGTTTTTGTTTTTGCATATGAATGTCCAGTTGTTCCAGCACCATTTGTTGGAAAAACTATCTTTTTCCACTGAATTGGCCTCTGCTACATTGTCAAAGATCTGTTGACTGTGTTTCTGTGATTCTGTTTCTGGACTCTGTTCTGTTCCCTCAATCTGTGTGTCTGTTCTTTTGGCAGTACCATGCTGTTACTGTCTTGATTACTATAGCTTTATAGTTCTTGAAATCAAGTACTTTGAGTCCTCCAACTTTGTTCTTTTCTTCAGTATTATGTTGGCTTTTGCATTTCCATGTAAACTTTGGTGTTAGGTCATTGACATCTACAAAATAACTTGCTGGGATTTTGATTGGTATTGTGTTGAATGCGTAGATGAAATTGGGGATAATTGACATCTTAAAAATGTTGAATTTTTCAATCTATGAACATAAATATCTCTCCGTTTATTTAGGTCTTCTTTGGTATCTTTCATCATAGTTTCGTAGTTTTCCATGCATAGATCTTATACATTTTTATTAGTTATACTGAAGTATTTTATGTGTTGGTACCTTTGTAAGTGGTATTTTTTTTTTTAAATTTCAAATTTCAATTGTTTGATTGCTACTATGTAGGAAAGCAATTGACTTTTCTGTATTAACTTTATATCCTTTGACCTTGCTATAAATCACTTATGAGTTCCAAGAAGGATTTTTTGTTGATTCATTTAGATTTTCTACAGAGACAATCATGTCATGTGCAAACAAAGACAGTTCTATTCTTCCTTCTCAATCTGTGTACCTTCTATTTCCTCTTCTTGTTTAATTGCACTAGCTAGGACTTTTAGTACAAAGTCAAATAGGTGTGATGAGAGGAGACATTCTTGCCTTGTTCCTGATCTTAGGGGGAAAACATATAGTTTCTCACTATCAACTGATGTTAGCTGTAGATGTTTTTTATCAAGTTGAGGAAGTTCCCTCTATTCCTAGTTTTCTGCCTTTGTTTTAAAATTGTTTGGTTGCTTCACACCCCTTCCCCACTGCCCCCCCCACCTCGTGTTTGGGCATTATTCATTGCATTTCAGTGCTTGGAACAGTAGCCACTATTTAAGTTTGATCTCATAGAAGTAGAGAGTAGAATGGCGGTTACCAAGGGTTGGGGAGGTGGGGGTAGGGGGATGGTAATGTTGGGGAGCTGTTGGTCAAATTTCAATTAAATAGGAGGAGTAAGTTCAAGAGCTCTATCGTACAACATGGTAACTATAGTTAATATATTGTATTCTTGAAAAATGCTAAGAGAGTGGATGCAAAGTGTTTTTACCATAAAAATAACTGCTCTACTCTCACTGCTTCACTCGAGTAGCCTTAAAAAAAGTTAGCTAGATATAGTCATTCCACAATGTATATATACTTCAAAACAATATGTTGTAGATGGCAAATGCATGCAATTTCATCTGTCAATTTAAAAATAAATAAAATAAATAATAATAATGTCTAGAATTTTTGTTCTGTCATATTTTCCTGCCCATCAATTGGATGTTGTTATAATATTTTGAAAGCAAGTTTTATTAAGAGTTACCTATATGCTGGTTAATTCATTTCTGGTCATTCTGTCTTACATTTCATACCTTCCTCCTCCTTCTTGAAATACATACTTTAGAAGTACCTCTGATGACAGTCTTTTGGAAGAGAAAAAAGTCTCAGTTTTTTTAACCTGCTGATTTATTTATTTTACCTTTATTTCTGAAAGACAGTATTAATGGGTAGAGTTTTCAGTTGACTGTTAATTTAAATAATATTGAGTGTCTATTCTGGGCCAGGTACTGTTACAGGTGCTGGAGATTCAGTATATAGTGTTTTTATAATAAAAATTAAAATAAATTATAAACATTGAGAATACATAAGTGATAATTAGGCTTTGGGACAGGTTGTTCATATGTTCATTAGTGTCATTGATATTGATTTATTTTCCTTCAGCTTGTTTAAAGTCCTTCTGGGAAGTCAGCAATAAAATAAAATATGGCACCATTAAAAAAATCTAGTATAGGGGTCGGGGGGATTTTTATACTATCTTGTATTTTACAAAATATTTTGCAATAAGAATATATTAATATTACTTGTAGAATAACATTAAAATGTAGGAAAGCTACATTGGTTAGTAAAATTTTGGAGAGCTGATCATAATGCTGTTTTATTTATTTGTTTATTATTTTAAATAGATTTTGTTGTGTATGATTAAGGTATACAGCATGATGTTATGGGATACACATAGATAATAAAAAGTTGCTATGTTGAAGCAAATTAACATATCCATTATCTCACATAGTTGCCCATTCTTTGTTTTTGTGGCAGGAGCAGCTAAAATATACTCAGCATGAATCTTATATACAGTACAATTTTATTACCTATAGTCCTCGTGTTGTTCATTAGATTTCTAGATTTGTTTATTCTGCAATCTGCTACTCTATATACGTTGACCTATATCTTCCCATTTCCCACAGCCCCAGCACCCCTTACAACCACTGTTTTGTTCTCTCAGTATCTTTGAATTTTTTTTTTTTTTTTAAGATTTCACGTATAAGTGAGATCATGCAATAATTTTCTTTCTGTGGCTGGCTTACTTCACTTGCCACAATGCCTCTTCTGGGCATATACCCAAAGGAAATAATGACCTTGTAAAGATATCTGCACTTCCATGTTCATTATTATTCACAGTAATCAAGATATGGGAACAACCTAAGTGTCTGTCGATATATGAATGGATAAGCTGTGGTATGTATATATGGTAGAATATTATTCAGCCCTAAAAAAGAATGAGATTTTGCCATTTGTCACAACGTGGGTGAGCCTGGAGTACATTGGCTAATGAAATAAACCAGGCACAAAAAGAAAAAATACTGCATGATCTTTTATCTTCTGCCATTTCAAAACCTAGTATCTAGACATGGATCTCTCTCCCTCCCTTCCTTCCTTTCTTCTTTCCTTTTCCTTTCTGTCTCCCTCTCTCCCTCCCTTCCTTCCCTTTCATCCTGCTTGGCATTTATTCTGCCCCTTATTTCTGTGGATTCTTGCATTTCTTCAGTTCTGGAAAATTCTCAGCTTTTCAAATCTTCTCTTTCTCTGCTCTTTCCTCTCCTTCTGAAACTCCAATTAGACATATATGATCATATTTTCTTATTTTACCTTCCATAGCTTTAAATATCTCAATTATTAGTTTTTATCTTCTCATACTACTGGGCTGCATTCCGGGTATGTTATTAAGATCTCTCTTCTATTTCACTACTTATTCTGCTATGTTTACACTGCCTTAGTTCATCTATCTTTTCTACAAAAATTTCTTTTGGAAATTTCGTTGGGTTTTTTTCCTCAAATCTGGTAAGCTTTGCTTAATTTCTTCTGGCTTACTTATTTTGTGATTCTTTTATTTCTTTAACTATTTCATACATATTTGTTTTACATTCTTTTTTTTTGATAATTTTCATATCTGAAGTTCTTGTCAGTAAGAATCTGTTTCTGCTGACTCACTCATGGTGGCTTTTTTCTGGACTTCATAGCTTTTTATTATATGCTCATTTTTGGTTTATCTTAATTTATGGGGTACTTGGAGACAATAAACTGAAGAAGCTTTTCTCCAAAGGGAATTTTTATTAGCCTAGTGGAAGTAGATAACAAATGATGACCTGGAACCACTTACAACCTATTCCAAGCTCTCTGATTTAATCCAGGGATCTCTTGCTCGGCTCCAACTTCCTTCTCCCTCAATGCTGATATGTACATTTGCTCTCGAAGTTGCCTTGGCTTGACTTTTGCGTGTGCTTGTTGTTCATTATCCTGATTTCAGCACATGTAGTTTTACGTGGGTGGTTTTTGTTTGGTTTTCGCCTTTGGATGTTTCTCTTACCTCCTGTGAATGAAGAAACAGCAAAAATTGTATTTTATGCAGGATCTGGTTCTTTCACTTCATGAGGGCCTCTTAGAATATCTAATCTACCAAACTGAGTATATGTTCTAATTCACCAATAATTCTCACTCTCCTTTGCCTTCAATATGCATTTAGTTGTTTAGTTTTTACAATTCTGCTTCTAAAATTCTCATCCATTCTACTCTTTCTCCAACTGCCCAGCCTTCCTCTCTCTCAAGTGTGTCTCATCCATTTCACGGACTTCTTCCATATTAGTCTCAGTACAGTTCAGTGGCATCAGCTGGCTCGCTATCCCTACATGCCCCTCATCCTCTCCAGCATCCAAATCAGGTATCTTCATTGGTTCTCCAGTGCCTACAGAATAAAATCCAACCCCGGTAGCTTAACCGAGATCCTTCAGTATCTGCACCAGGTCTTTCTTTTCTGAGTTTCTCCATTCCTCTATGCTCTGTTTTTCTTCTTTCATGTGGCTCATTCTTTCTGCTTGAAATGTCCTACATCTATCCCTGCCCCAGATGGTGGTCTTTCATCTCTTAAGGTCCATCTCAGATGTATTCAGTTCTCCAGATCCTTTCTAGCTGGAGTAACTACTCCCTCATCTACTCTTATGACACTTTGTCTTCTCTTATGGCTCGTATAGGGGGTGTGCATGTTTGTGTAGCTTATGTATTATGGTCTAAATTCTTTTTTTTATTTTAACATTTACTTGTACATATTTGTTGGGTACAGTGTGTTGTTTCAATACATGCATACTCTGCACAATGATTCACTTGGGGTAGATAGCATAGTTTTGTACCAATTAGTCTACCACTTCTCCTACCCCTACCCACCCCTTTTCCCTGCTAGCCTCTGGTAACCATTATTCTACATAGTCTAAATTCTTTAAGGAATTTTTTTCTTGAAGTCATCTGTCATGCTGACTCTCACATCGTAAGTCCTAATAAATGCATATTAAAAAGAGTAAATTATACATAATTTTCAGTTAAATAGTGGTACATGAGAAATATTTCATCTTCTTGTGGTTGCTCATAAACTTTCTATGAATGTACAAAGTTGACCTGATATATCAGGAAATTATTAATGTATCTTTATTCGAAGATTGCCTATAGAATAATTTTTCAGTTTTGAAAATAATCCAGATGATTGTTTCTTAACCATGAGCGTGTCCTCAACTTAGATACATTTTGCTTTCATCAAGTGCATTTTCAAATTTTGTTTTGGGCTAGTTTGATGATAGTCCTGGCAACTCATAATCATTTATGGGATGTTTCAGTTTTGCACTTCTTTTGCCAGAACTTGTCGGATTCAGAGTGGTTTTGCGAATTATTAGCTTTCTAAGGAAACTGGTCTGTATATTTTTAACCATTAATTGAAAGTCAGCTTGATAAAAGTTGTTCTTATAGTTTGTTTTTTGTAGATACCATATTTATTGATTTGTGAATTTTTTAATAATTCAGCTCTTTTATATTAGCCACATAGCTGAAGTTTTATAGCTTACTATTTATAATATAAAAGAAAGATGAACACATCTATTCCATATTGATCTTGGCACTTTTATCACTCTAGCTATTGGCACATGCTACTAATTGAAATAAGGGAAATCTCCAGCCTTAAGTTCTTTTGTTTAATGTTTTATTTCTTCCATAATTAATTAATGCATTTTTAGAACAGTTTTTCCATTTGAAAATCACCATTGGACTAAAGTCAGTGCATATTAGTATCCCTAGCAATTAAAAATGCTTTCCTCTAAGTTATCACATACCTCGTCAGCTAATAAAAATATTCAAAATGATGACGTGTAGCATTGGCAAGGGTTGGAGACACAGGTACCTGTATACACTGTTGTTCACACTGGAAATGGATTTAGTGTTTCTGTAGAGCAATTTAGAAAAAATTTTAAAAGTTATTCTTGACTTTTTTACCAAATAATTGTGATAATATACCGTAAAGCCAAAATACCATTGTATTTTTTTCATGAATACCTCATGTGATACTGAATAATTGTAAATAAGATACATATCCAGGAATAATTATATGATTAATGAACTATGATATATTGTAATGATGAAATACCAAGGAGCCCCTAAAAGTGACAAAAATACAAGTAAATGGGAATGAAGATGTAAAATTAGGTGTGGGAAAAGGTGTAATAGTATCTACATAGTTATTATACCATTAAAAATATTTCTGTGTACATTGTCAAAGACTAAAATTCAATCTGGGACGATGCCAATGATTTTGGAAAACTGACTTTTTTTTATTCATTGTTTGTTGTTTATAAAGGCATTATTTCCTTGTGACTTTTGGATGTTAACTTAGCATTACCATAGTGAAAATTAGGGGGTAAGAAATGCACAATAAGAACAAATTAATAAAATACAGTAAACATGCACTGTTCTTTAGGAGAAATTCTTATTACTTTGACAAGGTACAGATGTGATAAAAAGCAAAGGCTTCAAATCAGATTGAACCTTTTTGTGTCTCATTTTCTCAGACTCCATTATCTACATGTTGTCACTTCCTTTGACCTCCAGAAATCTCAACTTTTCTTTAACATTTTCTATCTTATTATCTTTCTCTGCTCCCTTCTGGGAGAGTTCTTCAATCTGATTGTCATTCCGGTTTACAATTCTGTGTTTTGGCTGTAGGTAACCTATTCTCTCTCCTGTCATTTTCACTTTTTTCTTCTTTTATGACTTCTTATTGATGCTTCATGTCTCTAACTTCTTTGATTACCCTTTTCTGTATACTATGTATATATTATTGCTTATATATTTATTATGCTTTTATAAAATTCTTGATCCTTCTATTCCAGCTATACTGATTCAAATAATGCATGTCATTTAATCGTCTCTTTTTGTTAGTAGTTTTGCTTTTCAGCTGTATTCACTTTGGCCAGTAAGGCCATACTCCCCTGGGAGTATCAGGTAGTCCAACTGGTAATGTCTGTTGGGAAAGAGCAAAAGACCAGGCGTTAGTCCTTGGCCTGCTGGGTGAGCTCATGGCAGGAGGTTGTGAACCCCACGGCAAAGCACTCCATTGCTGCACCACTCCCTTTCACAGCTACTCCATCAGCAAAACCTGCTGTTCAGGAATTTACCTTAACCTCTTAGAAATAAATGGCAATAGGCAGAGAAAGTCTTCAGAGGGGAGAGTGTGGAAAAGTGAATGCTTAGAAAGTTCTGATAAGTTTGGACATTTTCTTCAACTCTTCACCCCAGCAAGGCTTTTGCTTGCCTTAGTGTTACCTGACTCATAGCAACACCTTATTGGGTTTTGCTTCCAACATGGTGATGGAACTGATAAGATTGTCCCATGGCAACAAAAGAGAGAGGCAAGAGCAGAATGTAAAGCATTCCTTCAACTACCTTCTCAGAGCACTTTCCAGTTGTTTCTCCCCCAGGCTTCAACCCCTTCTCTTCTGCATACATACACACACATATTTTCCGGTTAAGGACTGCCTTCATTTTACCCACATACTTCTCAGAGTTTGTTTTTATTTTTATTATTGTTGTGGTCATCATTAATATTTCAAATTCATGATTCCTATGCTTTCTCCAGGGTTGATTTTGGGTAAGGGATCCAGCAGCCCTTCCTACTCTCTATCTTGATATCACTGAGCTTTTTTTGAAAGAATGTTTTGCCCCTTAGAAATATAAGTATTGTCACTGCTTATCTGCTCTTAGAAGATTTCTTATCTACTTTAGAATTTGATCAATTTGACTGTCTCGTCTGTTATTGTTCCGAAGTATTGAGTTCAAAGGAATCATTATGAAACAAGGAATAAAAGGCAACAGATTTTGTTTTCAAGGACAATTGATCTATGACTATATATTGATATACAGGTATCAATACACTTATGAAACAGAAAAACCAATAAACTTTAAAGTATTGTGTAAATTTCCTGAGAGAAAAAAACTCATCTTTTCCACTACATGTTTATGAGAACCAGCCTTTTATGTAAAGTCCTCTTGCACATCCCTCTGGGACTTTTTGAGCTAGCTTTTTTAAAAAGACAGGATAGCTGGGTCATATGGCAGATCTATCTGCAATTGTTTGAGGAACCTCCATATCATTTTCCATAGAGACTGCACCATTTTGCAGTCCCACCAACAATGCATGAGAGTTCCTTTTTCTCCGCAACCTCGCCAGCATTTATCGTTCAGAGTATTTTGGATTTTAGCCAATTAAATAAATAAATAAATAAATAAAAAGGATAAAAAACGGGACACCCTATCACTTCCAGTCTCTGGGGCTTATACTCATTATAATTAAGCAACTTTTCTTCTCCAACATATGTATTTTTGCCCAGCCACCTGTCATATATGTCTCTTCCAATCTAGTGTAGAGGGAGAGGGGAGAAAATAGTTGAGCTAGTGTGTACTGAGTGCAACCCAAACTAAGGGAAAACTTTGTATACTAATAATATCTATCATACTGGTTTGTTGCAAAAATTAAATAGAACAATGTATATAAGATGCCTGGAGCAAAGTAAATACTCATAATTCTAGCTACTATTATTTATCATGTAGAAATAATAAAATTGTTTACCCGCTCACTGGCTGAGCGAGGCGTGGGAGCAACACCGAGGTTTGCAATCCCGTTGCCGGTCCCTGGTCCGGTACGGGGGCAACACTGAGGGTTGCGATCCGTTGCCGGACACGGAACAAAAAGACAAAAAATAAATAAATAAATAAAAAAAAAACATGTAGAAATAATAAAATTGTTTACATTTAAAATAGGATGAGTACAGGTTGAGTATCACTTATCCAGAATGCCTGGGACCAGAAGTGTTTCAGATTTCCGATTTTTTCTGATTTGGGGATATTTGCAGAATAACCAGTTGAGCATTCCTAATCCAAAAATCCGAAATTCAGATGTTCCATTAAGCACTTCCTTTGAGCATCATGTTGGCTCTCAGAAAGTTTCAGATTTTGGATTTTCAGATTAGGGATGCTTAACCTGTACAATATTTTTATTAAAAATACAATAATTATTGTAGGTATTTTGATTATTAAAGCAACTTCTCATCATTTAGCTTTGTATTCCTGTTTCCAGCATTCTAATGTTACTTTTGTGTTACTGACACTTTTGGATTTTCTGGTTTCCAATCAGGGAAATGTTGGTTTCTGCAGTGCTTGTTGAAAGTATACCGTGCATGAAACAGTTATCATTGTGTTTTGGAAAGTGTTGCAATTCATTGCTAATACGTTGGTGGTAATAAGATGTTCCCTTAAGCTATTCAATACTAACTATTCATCTGGTAACATGGCAGATTAGATTTCTTGATCAAATTTTCCTCTGAAAACAACTAAAAAACCTAGGTAAATTTTTTTAAAGATAACTTGTTTAGTATATTCACGAGCTGAGAAATTAGAATACCAGAAACCAAAAACTAAGTGAAAATAGACCCCAGAGATGTAAACAGAATGCCAAAAGAATCTCTCATCTAGAAGAACTTTTCTAAACTGAGTGAACTTGAAAATTAGTTTTGTTTTTTGTATTTTGGTTTTATTTTTGCTCTTAGGAAAAACAAAGTCCAGGGCATGCTTAAGGTGGAGATTCTATTAGGGCATCACCATGCATAAAGCTAGGACCTCAAAGGGCCATACCCATAGTGTGTGGGTGAATTGGAAACCATTGAACTAGAAATAGGAAAATTACCTGTCTCAAACCTTAGTGATGAGTGAGGGATTGCCCCTGAAAATTCACAACTATAAGCAAGTGCTCATGAGGATTTGTTACCTGAATTCACAATATCATAGTATTCTGGAAAACTTGACACTGAGAACTTATTTTAAAATTATTTAGAGATGCTGATATTTCCAGGTGTCTGTCAAAGTGACATGATTGCTGGAGAACCTACTCTCAATTCCAACAGAGAAAGTTCCAAGAAATATGAGCTTACATTAAAAAAGAACAGCTACACAAACATGAGAAAATGAAGTACCATGGATCAGAGCCTTCAGAAAATATGAATAACAGAATGAGATCTGAAAATACTTGAGATACAGGAATTACGAGCCATAGAATATAAAATAGTCACTCTAATATGTGATATATATATTTTTTTAATGTAGATGGATTTAAAATAGGAAAATAAAGACAATTTAAAAATTACTCTCTGAGCTAATGAGAGTAAATGTTTCAAACATATTTGAAAAAGCATAAAAGTTCTAAAAATAAAAACAAAACTATTGAAATTAAGAACTTGGATATATCTGACAGTAGATCAGACACAGAAGAGAACATCCAGAATATAGGAGAGACAAAAAGAGATGAAAAATAAGAGAGGTTAATGGTAATGAAAGGATAGGAAAATCCAAAATACATCTAAATGAATTTTGTAGGAGTGGTGAGAGAAGAAACAGAGACATTATACGGACAAGTTATTTTGCAGTACTTATCTAAAACAGATTCAGAAGACTAACATGTCCCGATCAGAATAAATAAAAACATATCTACTCTTGGAGAAATCATTAAAAAATTGACGAACATTAAAGACAAAGAGAAGATCCTAAAAGCAGCCAGAGAGATAAAACAGATTGTCTACAAAGGAATAACAGCTCTCTTTTTAACGACACCCATAAGGATATTTTCAGGCCAGTGAAAACTGAAAGTACTTGCCATTAAACCTCCTTTAAAGAACTTAAAGGATGCAATTGTGGCTAGTAGCTAGGGCTAAAGGGAAGTGGTCATTGTTGGGAGGCCAGGGTTGCAAGAAGGAATGCTGAAACAAGACGTTGGTAATTATATGGGTATGTCTAAACAGATACTGATTGAATAAAAAACAATAATAGCAATATTGAGTTGAGAAAAACAGTAAATTGAAAATAACAACTGTAGCATATAAATCTGGAAAAGGAAAACACAAGTTAAAGTGTCCTAAGTTTCTTTCATTTTCCAGGAGAATATGAAAGAAAAGATAATGAAAATTTGATTAGTTAAGAATGGGTGTTGAGTCTTCTCAGTGTCACCACTAAAGGAAAAAACAGTGTATGACTTCCAAACTAGGAAAGAGAAGAAAGTTGAAGGAGGAAAAATATTTACTTATTTAGAATAAAAAAGGCAGAAAACAATGAAATGCACAAAAGGTAGGAAAAATAGCACCAAATAAGACAAAAAATAAAGGCAAACATGTTAGCATATACAAACTAATTGGACTAAATGCTCCATTTAAAAGACAAATTCTGGTTAGATTTTAAAAAGAAAATTCAAAATGTTATATATAAAATACAGTTCTAAAAATTGAGGATGCAGAAAGGTTTAAAGAAAAGAATGGATTAAAAACATACCAAGCAAATACTCTCTGCTCCCAAGAAATTGCTTCTAAAATCTGTTCTAAAATCAGACAAAATCTTCTAAAATCAGACAAAAATGACTTTAAGGCAAAAATCAATACTGGAGAAGAAGAGCATGAGGATAACTATTTGATAACAAAACACCAGTTAACAAGATATACAACTTATATTGACCTTATAACCTCAAAATATACATAGGAAAATTTAACAGTGATACAAAGAGAAATAGAGAAATGTACCATTATAGTGGGAGAATTTAATTCACGTCTTTAAGTAATAGCTCAAGTGAAAAAACAATCAGTAAGTTATAGAAGATTTCAACAATGTGACAAGTTTGATACAATGGACATGTATGGAATACAGCACTCAGCAACTGTAGAAAATACAGAATACACATTTCATAGCAATCATGTACATGAAACTTTAAAAAAAAAATGACTGTATAGATGCACAGGGTCCTAGATAGGAGCCGTGGGCAGCACAACTTCCCAGCAGCAGGCAGGAACATGCATAAGGTCCTAGACAGGAGCCACATGTACATGAAACTTTAAAAAAAAAATGACTGTATAGATGCACAGGGTCCTAGATAGGAGCCGTGGGCAGCACAACTTCCCAGCAGCAGGCAGGAACATGCATAAGGTCCTAGACAGGAGCCATGGGCAGCAGGCAGAAGCATGCCAAAAACACCAATTCCATGTGGGTGGCCACCACAGCCACTGCCACAGCCACCATTCAGCATCCTGCCAGACACTTGACTGCATTGACACAAGGAGAGTCACCAGCAGGGATTGGAAAAAGAGGAGGAAGTCTGTCTTCTCAAAGCCTACTACAGAGTGATAGAAGAAGCAAGTGCTGTGTTAGATGACCAGGCATCAACATAGAGATACTAGAAATATGAAAATCTAAGAAAATATGACACCAACAAAAGAATACAGTAATTTTCAAATATCAGACCATATAGAGCAAGAAACCCTTGAAATGACTTAAAAGGAATACTGAGCAACAATCTCAAGGAAACTCAATGAGATATGAGAAAACTCAAACAACATAATGAAATAAGAAAAAAAAAAAAATCCAGACATAAGGAGGAAATTTACAAAGAGGTTATTACCTTACAAAAGAATTTGTAGAACTCCCGGAACTGAGATTCATTCAATGAAATAAAAAACACAGCTGAGAGCTTAAGCAGCAGGCTAGAACAAGCAGAAGAAAGAATTTCTGATCTTGAAGATAGTTTTTTCAAAATAACCCAGGTGGACAAAAAAAAGGAAAAAAGAATTTGAAAAAATGAAGAAAATCTATGAGGGCTAGTAGACAACCTGAAGTGCACAAACATTCCAATCATGGGTGTTCCAGAAGGAGAGGAGAAAGGAAAAGGCATTGAAAACCTATTTAATGAAATAATAGTGGAAAACTTCCTAGGTATAGGGAGAGACAGAGACCTTGAGATCTCGGAGGCTCAAAGATCCCAAAACAGATTCAATCCAAAAATATCCTCTCTGAGACACATTATAGTCAACTGGCAAAGTTCAAAGACAAAGAATTCTAAAAGCAGTGAAAAAAGTGTTAAATCACCTATAAAGGAGCACCTATCAAACTAACCACAGACTTCTCAACAGAAACCCTGGAGGCCAGAAGAAAATGGAATGATATATTCAAAATACTAAAAGAAAAAAACCTGCCAAGAATACTATATCCAGCAAGTCTATCCATCAGAAATGAAGGAGAAATAGTGTATTTTCCAGACAAACAAAAACTGTGGAAATTCACCACATGACTAGCCCTGCAAGAATTCTCAACGGAGTCTGCATCTGTAGTCCAAAAAACAATAGTCATTACCATGAATACACATGAAAGAACAAAACTCACTGGCAAAAGAAAAACAAGAAAGAGAAGGAAACTAAATCTTACCACCTCAAAAAATCAGCAAACATCAAAGACAAACAATAATGGGAGGAAAGGAACAAAAGATATTTAAAACATCCAAACAAAAATCAATAAAATGCCAGTAGTAAGACAGCACCTTTCAGTAACAACCCAAAATGTAAATGGATTAAACTCCTCTCTCAAAAGACACAGATTGACTGACTGGATTAAAAAGGTAGACCCAGCTATATTCTCTTTTCAAGAGACTCTCCTTGACTGTAAAGACACAAACAGACTTATAGTGAAAGGATGGAAAAAGATATACCACACAAATGGAAATCAAAAACCAGCGGGAGTAGCTATTCTTATACCAGATAAAATAGACTTTAAACCAAAAACAATAAAAAGAGACAGGGCCATTATATAATGATAAAGGGATCTATCCAGCAAGAAGACATAACAATCATAAACACATATGCACCCAACACTGGGGCACCCAGATATGTAAAGCAAACATTATTAGGCCTAAAGAAAGAAATAGACCCCAATCTGATAATAGCAGGGAACCTGAACAACCCTCTCTCAGCACTGGACAGATCATCTAGTCAACAAATCAACAGAGAAATACAGGATTTAAATTACACTTTAGAACAACTGGAATTGGCAGATATCTACAAAATGTTTCATCCAACAACTACAGGACATGCATACTTCTCATCAACACATGCAACATTCTTCAAGATAGACCATATGTTAGGTCACAAATCAAGTCTCAACAAATTTTTAAAAATTAAAATCATTTCAAGTATCTTTTCAGCTCACAACAGATTAAAACTAGAAATCAATAACAAGTGAATCTCAGGAAGCTATACAAACACATGGAAATTAAACAACATACTCCTGAACAACCTATGGGTCCAAGTAGAAATTAGATAGGAAATCAAAAAATTTATTGAAACTAATGAAAATAAAGACACCTCACACTGAAACCTCAATAGGATACTGCAAAAGTAGTACTAAGAGGGTAGTTTATTGCAATAAACACACCAAAAGAATGGAAATATTTCAAATAAGCAACCTGATGCTACACCTCAAAGAACTAGAAGAACAGGAAGAATCCAATCCCAAAATTGGTAGTCAGAAAGAAACAAGATCACACAGAACTAAATGATATAAAGACCCCCAAAAGATGGAAAAGTTCAGGAAACAAAAAGTTTGTTTTTTGAGAAGATAAACAAAATAGAGAGCCATTTGCTAGGGTAACTAAAAAAAAAGAAGAGAGAAGACCCAAATAACAAAAGTCAGAAATGAAAAAGGAGACATTACAACCAATACCACAGAAATACAAAGAATTGTTAGAGACTATAATAAAGGACTATATGCCTACAAACATGAAAACCTGGAGGGAATGGACAAATTTCTAGACACATATAGACTACCAAGTCTGAACCAAGAAGAAATAGAAAATCCAAACAGACCAATAAGAAGCAACAGGATTGAAGCAGTAATCAGCAGTCTCCCAACAAAGAAAAGCCCAGGACTGGATGGCCTTACTGCTGAATTCTACCAGACCTTTAAAGAGGAATTAATACCAATTCTCTTCAAACTATTAAAATAAAAAAAAAAAAATGGAATGGAGAACATTCTCCCAAACTCTTTCTATGAGGCCAGCATTGCCCTTGTACCAAAACCAGACAAAGATTAAAAAACAAAACAAAACTACAGGCCAATATCTGATGAACATAGGCACAAAAACCCTCAACAAAATATTAGCAATCAGAATTCAGCAGCATGACAAAATTACTATATAGCATGTGTATAATTGATAAAATGGAATTCATCTTAGGAATGCACAAATGGTTCAACATTTGCAAGTCAATAAATGTGATAACCACATTAACAAAATCAAGGACACAAACCATATGATTATCCCAATAGACACAGAAAAAGCAATTGACAAAATTCAACTCTCAGCAAACTAGGTATAGAAGGAGAGTATCTCAACACAAAGGCATACATGACAAACCCACCACCAATATCATCCTGAAGAGAGAAAAGAAGAATGGGATCAAGACAACGATGCCCACTCTCACCACTCCTATTTAACATAGTACTGGAGGTGCTAGCCAGAACAATGAGGCAATAGAAAGAAATAAAAGGCATCCAGATTAGAAAAGATGAAGTCAAATTGTTCCTGTTTGCCGATGATATGATTGTGTGTATAGAAAAACCTGAAGACTCTACTAAAAAACTCTTAGAGCTAATAAACAATTTCAGTAAAGTTGCAGGATACAAAATCAACACATAAAAGTCAGTAGTGTTTGTATACTCCAATAACTAACAGAAAAAGAAATCAAGAAAACAAGCCCATTTACAATAGTCACCAAAAAAATAAAATATCTAGGAATCAGTCTAACCAAGGAGTTGAAAGATCTCTACAACAAGAACTACAAATCACTGCTGAAAGAAATTGAAGAGGACTCAAAAAGATGAAAAGATATTCCATTCTCTTGGATTGGGACAAAAAACATTGTGAATATTTCCATTCTACCCAAAATGCTCTGCAGATTCCATGCAATTTCCATCAAAATACTAATGACATTCTTCACAGAAATAGAAAAAACAATCCTAACATTCATACAGACAACAAAAGACACCAAATAGCCAAAGCAATCCTAAGCCAAAAAAATTAAGCCAGAGGCATAACACTCCCTGACTTCAAGTTATATTACAAAGCTATCATAACCAAAACAGCATGGCACTGGCATAAAAACAGACATTCAGACCAATGGAACAGAATAGGGAACCAGAAATTAACCTACATACTTACAGCCAACTGATATTTGACAAGGGCAACAGGAGCATGCATTGGGGGAAGGACTGCCTCTTCAATAAGTAGTGCTGGGAAAACTGGACATCCATAAGTAGAAGAAAGAAACTAGATTTGTACCTCTCGCCATATACCAAAATCAACTTGAAATGGATTAAACACTTATAAGACCTGAAACTGTAGAAGTACTCAAAGAAAACATAGGAGGAACACTTCAGGAAGTAGGACTGGGCACCGACTTTATGAACAAAATCACAATGCCCAGGCAACAAAAGGAAAAATAAATAAATGGGATTATATCAAACTAAAAAGCTTCTGCATAGCAAAAGAAACAGTTAAAAGAGCAAAAAGACAACCTATGGAATGGGAGAATATATTTGCAAGCTGTGTATCTGACAAGGGATTACTATCCAGAATATACAAGGAACTCAAACAACTTAGTAAAAAACAACCCAATTAAAAAATGAGCAAAGGAGCTGAATAGGCATTTCTAAAAAGGAGATATTCACATGGCCATCACACACTCAACATCAACATCATTTTAAAAAATGCTCAACATCACTAAGCATGAGGGAAATGCAAATCAAAACTACATTGAGATATCATCTAACACCAGTTAGACTGGCCAGTATCAAAAAGACAGAATAACAAATGCTGGTGAGGATGTGGAGCATGGGGAACCCTCCTACACTGTTAGGGGGACTGTAAATTAGTGCAGCCATTATGGAAAATGATAGGGAGATTCCTCAAACAACTACAGATAGAAGTGCCATACGATCCCACAATCCCACTGCTGGGTATATACAAAAAGGAATGGAAATAATCACGTTGAAGGGATACCTGCACTCCCATATGTATTGCAGATCTACTTACAATAGCTAAGAGTTGTAACCAACCTAAGTGTCCATCAACGGATGACTGGATAAGGAAAATCTGGTATATATACACAATGGAATACTACTCAGTCATAAAAATGAATGAAATTCTGCCATTCTCAGCAACATGGATGAACATAGAGAAAATTATATTAGGTGAGATAAGCCAGGTACGGAAAGAGAAATACTGCATGTCCTCACTCATAAGTGGGAGCTGAAAAAGGAAAAAAAAAAGAAGGATATAACAATTACAATGATACGTTGAACTCTCAAAGGAGAGAATGAAACTGAGGACACCAGAGGTGGGAAAGGGGGGGGGGTTAGCAAGAAATTGGTAAAGGACCACAAAAAATGATTACATTGTATAATGTTGAATATACTAATTATTCTGATTTGAGCATTGCATTTTACACACAGGTATTGATATTCAATGCAGTACCCCACAGATATGTACAATCAATTATGTTTCAATAAAAAAAAAATATTTCGAGTCCTGAAACATCAAAGATTTACTGATGTTGTCTATAAATAGTAAATTGCATGAATTATAGTTAGAACTAGTAGAAAAAGGACTCACCTATGTTTCCATTCAACCTCACAATACAACGATCAAACTAAAAAGCTTCTGCATAGCAAAAGAAACAGTTAAAAGAGCAAAAAGACAACCTATGGAATGGGAGAATATATTTGCAAGCTGTGTATCTGACAAGGGATTACTATCCAGAATATACAAGGAACTCAAACAACTTAGTAAAAAATAACCCAATTAAAAAATGAGCAAAGGAGCTGAATAGGCATTTCTAAAAAGGAGATATTCACATGGCCATCACACACTCAACATCAACATCATTTTAAAAAATGCTCAACATCACTAAGCATGAGGGAAATGCAAATCAAAACTACATTGAGATATCATCTAACACCAGTTAGACTGGCCAGTATCAAAAAGACAGAATAACAAATGCTGGTGAGGATGTGGAGCATGGGGAACCCTCCTACACTGTTAGGGGGACTGTAAATTAGTGCAGCCATTATGGAAAATGATAGGGAGATTCCTCAAACAACTACAGATAGAAGTGCCATACGATCCCACAATCCCACTGCTGGGTATATACAAAAAGGAATGGAAATAATCACGTTGAAGGGATACCTGCACTCCCATATGTATTGCAGATCTACTTACAATAGCTAAGAGTTGTAACCAACCTAAGTGTCCATCAACGGATGACTGGATAAGGAAAATCTGGTATATATACACAATGGAATACTACTCAGTCATAAAAATGAATGAAATTCTGCCATTCTCAGCAACATGGATGAACATAGAGAAAATTATATTAGGTGAGATAAGCCAGGTACAAAAAGAGAAATACTGCATGTCCCCACTCATAAGTGGGAGCTGAAAAAGGAAAAAAAAAAGGAGGATATAACAATTACAATGATACGTTGAACTCTCAAAGGAGAGAATGAAACTGAGGACACCAGAGGTGGGAAAGGGGGGGGGGTTAGCAAGAAATTGGTAAAGGACCACAAAAAATGATTACATTGTATAATGTTGAATATACTAATTATTCTGATTTGAGCATTGCATTTTACACACAGGTATTGATATTCAATGCAGTACCCCACAGATATGTACAATCAATTATGTTTCAATAAAAAAAAAATATTTCGAGTCCTGAAACATCAAAGATTTACTGATGTTGTCTATAAATAGTAAATTGCATGAATTATAGTTAGAACTAGTAGAAAAAGGACTCACCTATGTTTCCATTCAACCTCACAATACAACGAGCATTCACTGGGTACATGCTATATGTCAGATTTGGTGTTAGATATTGAAAAGTAAAAAGATATCTACTCTCCAGGAGGTTAAGGCTAGTTGGGAAAACAAAAATATGCAAATCCATGCGATGTAGTATGATAGGTTCTATAATAGAGGCATACCATCAGATTCCTTTAGGGCACAGAGGGAAGCTCAGGGAGGGTTCATGGGAGTTATTTTCAGGACCATTTCAAGGTGGTTCTCGAGTCTTGAAGATTTGCCAGATGTGCCATAGGCAGGGGATGAATGGGGAGTGGAGGAGGGGATGGGTTGGGGTGAGAGTCGAGAAAAGGAATTTCAGTTAAAGCAAAGGGCATGAAAAGAGGCGTGGAGCCAGAAACGGTCGGGAATTGTCAGTAGATTAGTTCCATTAAAGCCAAGGGCAGGGGTGATGGGAGCTGAGGCTGAGAGGGAATCGGGGCCCAGATTATGTCTGTCCTTCACTCAGTCTGTACTAAGGAGTTTGGACTTTATTCTTCAGCTAACTGAGAACTTTCAGACTGTGCAGTAATAGAATAAGATGTGCATTTTAGTAAACTTCACAAGTGGGATGAAGCCTGGCATGGGGAGGAGTTGGTAGTCAGCCTGGAAGCAGATACATATGGGAGGTGAGGAAAAAAAATGAATGAGGATTCTGACCCGAGCAAATGGGTGGATGACGGTAGTATTAACCAGAACAGGAATCACTAAAGTGGTGGTTTTATGGAAAAGGGATGATTGGAAACTCAGTTTTGTTTTGAGCGTA
>NW_007731262.1:54367-64517 GCF_000696425.1 Galeopterus variegatus | reverse complement strand
AGGATATAACAATTACAATGATACGTTGAACTCTCAAAGGAGAGAATGAAACTGAGGACACCAGAGGTGGGAAAGTGGGGGGGGGGTTAGGGGGGAATTGGTTAAGGGCCACAAATAAAATGTGTACATTGTGTAATGATAAAATAAGAAAACTTTGGCCGTATAACTTACCATCAAACAATCTCAATAATTTTCAAAGAGTTAATGGAAGATAGACTACATTATTTGGCCATAGTACAATTAGAAGTGAATAACAAAAAGATAATCATTAAACTCCATGTCCTGGCTTGAATAGTGTCCCCCCAAAATTTCATGTTCGCACAGAACTTGTTAATGTGACCTTATTTGGAAATAAGGTCTTTGCAGATATAATCAAGTTAGTATCAGTTGGTGCTGGCTTAGGGTGGGGCCGATATCTGATATGACTAGCGTCCTTATAAAAAGAGAGAAACAGAGAGATACAGACACCCAGAGAGAATATGGAGACAGAGACTGGAATGATGCATCTACAAACCAAGGAACACCAAGGATTGTCAGCAAACACCAGGGGAAAAGAGAGAGGCATGGAACGGGTTCTTCTTCAGAGCCTCCAGAGGAAACAACTCTGCCAGGACCTTGATTTCAGACTTCTGTTCTCCAGAACTGTGAGAGAATAAATTTCTGTTCTTTTAAGCCACTCAGTTTGTGGTACTTTGTTACAGCAGCCCTAGGAAACTAATATATCCTGTATGCTTGGGAATTAAGAAACATACTTATAAATGGTTCATAAATAAAAGAAATATAATGGAAGTTTAAAAAATGTTTTGAACTAAATGATAATGAAAATACCATGTATCTAAACCTAAGAGATGGAACCAAAGCAGTAGTTAGACATTTATAGTCCTAAGTTTTTATATCACTAAAAAAAGGATAAAAATAAATGAGTTAAATATACAAAATAGGAAGTTAGAAGAAGGAATACAAAATAAACCTGAAGAAAGTAGTAGAAAGGATATCACAAAAATAAAAGCAGAAATCAATGAAATAAAAAAAATGCAATAGAGAGCACTTGGTCAATTTCAGGTACATGATGTTGAATGTTTGGAAAAGCAAGTTTCAGAAGAATACATGTAATATTCTATTCATATAGGTATTAGAAACAAGTAAAACTAAATAATGTGTTGCTTAAGGATACAAATATGTGGTAAAATGTTCCAGATAGTATTTACCTCTGAGCTTAGAGGGGATGGCATGGGAGTGGGGAATGAGGGAAAAAAGGAAGGAAAGAAGGAAAGAGTGAACTTTTTTTTGTATTTCAAATTTTTTGTATTTTGTTTGCTGACTTTTTGCAGTCCTTTTGTGACTTTCCTGTTCATATCCTCTGCCCATTTTCCATTTTTAAAAAAACTAGGTTATTGCTGACATGGAAGCCCAGGTTCACAAGTTGAGAGAAGAGCTGATTAACGTGAACTCACAGCGGAAACAGCAGCTGGTAGAGCTTGGTCTTCTTCGGGAGGAGGAAAAGCAAAGGGCTGCAAGGGACCATGAGAGTGCTGTCAACAAACTGAAGGCTGAATCAGAAAAGATGAAAATAGAGCTGAAAAGGACTCATGCTGCTGAGACAGAGATGACACTGGAAAAGGTAAGATAACTACCTTTTTTCACAGACAGTTGAAACCCATGTTTAAAACCCAGTGCCACCACCCTTATATTTAATCTCTAAAAGGTAGTAGACATGGAATTGCTCTTCAAATTTATAAACTCTTCAAATGAGCAATTTAATTTTCTTGCTCTATCTCTAAACACCACTAAAATAATCTAGGGAGTTTCCTAATGTTTCCCTTGCCTTTCATGGAAGGGATGGTATGGAATTTTCCATTCCATAGTAATTAAATATATGTTGTGGCAAAACAGTATTATAATATTGTCAAGTATTATATTGATTAGGAATATTTGGGCTGTAGCCCTAAATTTTCCTAGGTTAAGACTAAGTTTCAAATCTTTCCTAGGTTGTCTAATAATCATTTCTCGGTTGTACAGTTTTTTCTAGTAGTGTAACATAAATGATGACATATTTTCCCAGTTACTTCAGTAGAAATAAGAAAATCTTCTTTAAAATGATATATTATTAAAATAAATGTCAATATAATGTTTACATATTTTGCATTGACTTATATTCAAGGTACAATCTCAATTATTCTTTCGATGTTCTGAAAAAGTGTAAATATTTTAATCAGATACTGAATATGAATTGCTATTAATCATAACAGCTGTAAATTGCCCCTTGAATTCCTGAAGACCAGTCTGTATCTTGGGAAAAAGAATTTTGAAAAGGGCAATTTGAGAATTGTCTAATTCTTTTTAATTTTTTCAAACCTCTTCTTCATCAAATAATGCTGAGCCTTCAAAGAGCATCATTCTAGGTATTACCCTTGATTTTATATAGACTGTGATCCTAGGGTGCTTGCTTTATGGTATCTTAATTCATCTGAAAGTCAGATTTCAGCAAACTTTGCCCTTGGCAGAATAGGTCTTAATCCAGAAATAAATAGGAAAAGGGCCCTTAAAAGGGGGAAGTGAGCCTGGCTTCTTACAGGAACAGCAGGGAGACTGGTGTGGCTGGGAATCATGACCCAGGAGGAGAGGGGAAGGTGATGAGGCCAAGGAAGAGACCTCAGGGCGTGAGCCCGGGCCAGGCAGATTCGCATAGGCTAAAGGAAGGGCTTTGCTTTGACTATGAGTAGAGGAGGCTTGGCAAGTTTTGAGCAGAGATGTGATGTGATGTGACTCACATTGGACTAGGACCTCTCCAGCTGCCATGCTGAGGATAGACTGAATTGAGGGCAAAGGGGGGAGCAGGGAGACCAGTTAAAAGGCTATTGCAATAATTTAGACAAAAGGTGACGGAGGCTTGGGCAGGCCCAGGCAGTAGCAGTGAAAGTGGTGAAAACAGATCAGATTTGGAATATGTCCTGAAGGTAGAAGTGACAGGATTTGCTGTTGGTTCATATGTGGGGCATGGGGACGGGAGGGAGCAGCCAAGGGTGACTCCAAGGTTACTTGCCCAGGCAAGTGGACAAGCGGAATTCCCCTTTGCTGCAAGGAGGAAGACTGCAGAGAACAGGTTGGACCATTCAGGACATGTTCAGGTTGAGATGCCTTTTATACATCTAATTGGGGATGTTAGTGATAATTCCATCAAAGCACTAGAAAATAATAATGTTTTGATGCTAAGATGTACAAAGTTCCAGGAATTAGGGAAATTTCCTTATACAGAATAGTCTCAGACCTCTGACAATAGGAGATAAAAGAGAGACTAGTGGAACGTGAAAGGGGTGTCCCTGCTTCTCTTTTCTGTTAACTCTTAACACACCTTGCCTTGTCTTCAGCTACCTCTGCTAACAGTTCAAGGTATTTCTAAGTAAATGTTCTCAAATGGCATAAATTTAGGAAAGTTGGACGTACCAAAGTGAGACTTACAAAACATCCAATTTAGGCTTTTATTTTTTGGCATTATATATTCATGTTTCAAATGTTTCTTTTTAGTAGATGAACTTTTTCAAGTATAGGCATATATATGTTACTAACTAATGGACAGGGTGAAGATAATTTAAAAATAGAAACCATCAGTAACTCGTTGTGCAAACATTTCTGGAAGATTTTCTATATCCCAGAAAGGCATCTTCCCAAGCACTATGTGGGTACAAAGAAAGAAGAAGGGGAGTGGGGATAGGGCATTGTTTTTGAAAGGTTTATGAGGTAACAGTGATGGTAACACACACACAGAAAACTATAATGCAAGGTAGAGTGTGAATCTGGGGAAAATTATTTTCTTCTGAGGAAATCAGGGAGAATTAACTGGAAAAGATATCATTTGAGCTAGACATATGCAATATGTAGGATTTTGACGAGTAGATTTGGAGGATGGCATTCCAAGTGAAAGGAATAACCAAAAGCAAGAGCAAACAAAACCATTTTCATGGCATATTGGTCATTCAACTGGAGTGGTTAGTGATCAGGCTAAAAGATAGCTTAGGGATCACTGAAACTGTCCAGAGCTGCAATAAGTATTGTAACTTCATTTGATAAACAGGGAGAACCTACTGAAAGTTTTTGAGAAATGAAGTGTCAAGATTCAAGTGATTATTAGGAAAATCATTCTGTCATTGTTGGCAAGATGTCAGAGCAGTAGAAGGAGTTCACGGGGACTGAATAAATCCAGGCAAAAAGTCCTTGAGGCCACATTAGAGGTGCAGGTGAGGTGGTGGGGGTGTGTGGTGACAATGGGACAGAGAAGACATGTGAGAACCATCACAGAGATGGCATTGATTAGACTTAAGTAAAAATTCAGCCCTTAATCAATTGGGAACATGGGAGATGTTTCTGGTCTGGGGAGGAAGAAGATGAATTCAGTGATGAACACACTGAGTGTAGAGTGCCATGCTGCACCTAGCTCTGATGTGCGCTAGCCATTGAAAGCACGTTTCTGGATATCCTAAGAGAAGGCAGGACTGGGAAAAAACAGCTGTAGGGATCACCCACAGAGAGGGCCTGGCCTGGGGTCTGGGGATTGAGCGAGATTGTTGAAGAGAAGAAGGAAGAAAGAAGAAAGAGAGAGAGAAAGAGGGGGGGAGTGAAAAGGGAAGAAAGAGAGACAGAAATAGAGAGAGAAAGCAGCTGTGAAGGAAGAATGTAAGGAAAGAACTACATGTGAGAGGTTGGGGAGAAAACAGCCAAAGAAAGGTTATCAAGTAGAAGGAATATGAGAAGAATGCATTTTCCTGGAAATAGGGGACAAGAATATTTGGAGAGGAAGATTGTCAAGAATGTGACAGAAAATCAGGAAGGACGAGGGTTGAGGAAAGGTCACTGGATTTGAAAGGGAGGAACCATGGATGATCTTGGACTGAGCATTGCAGATGCGGGTGTGCACAGAAACACGGCTGCGAACGATAAGTGAGGACGTGGGGATGAATGAACACTCGGTTGTTTTGAAAATTTGATAAAAGGAAGGTGAAGTTCCAACGAGCAGCGGGAGTTAAGAAGAGTATATTTTCAGGCTAAATGTGTCTCGAGCACTTTGAAGTACGTGAGAAGGGACTAAAGGAGAGGAGCAGCTTAATGATATGGAGAATCAGAGGTGATCAATGGCTTGCAATCTAAGAGGTGCAGCTGGGAATGAAATCCCCAGCACAGGCCCATCTTGGCCCTTGGCCACAAGGGTCCAGATGCATGAGATGTTGACCCGTTCCTGGAGCATACCATACTCTCTCCTGCCTCCAGGTGTGTCCATCTGTCACCCCCTCCCCAGGAAGTCCTTCTGTGTAATTTTCTTATGGCCAATCTCCTCCTCATTATTCTGCACTTCTCAGAGCATCCGTCCCTGACCTCTTTATCTAAAGTCTGGCCTACCTCTACCACTTTACTTTGTCCCATTGTCTTTATAGCTTCTCACACTGTCCAAAATCATCTTTTTATTTATTTGCTTGTTTATTTTCTATTCCTTCCCACCCACTAGAATGTAAGCTCCATTAGTAGGACCTTGTCTAGCTTGTTCATTTCTGTGTGACTAATGCCTTGAAAACCTGTCACATGGTAGGAACTCACCTAATACATATTAAGTGACAGCAGGCATGACTTTTGCTGAAGGGGGAAGAAAGAAGGGGATTGGTAAAGGTACAGAAAGTTCTCTGACAAGACTTGAGAAGACCTTATAGCTAATATTATCTATATTCTTAGTAAGAATCACAGTTTTCTGCTTAGGTAAGAAGGTTCAAGAAGAGTGAAACAGCCATTTGCTCAGGTAAAATTGGAGTTCTGCAGATAGAAGAGGGAGCAAGGGAAGTATGAATCTGGAAGGGTGGAATGCTCCTGGATTGAATTGAGAGCACACATAATGTAAGAAGGGAGAAGTGAGGTGTTAGCATAGTAATTTTAGTTGATGTGGATAAAGGCACTTAAGAGGTTAACCGGAATGGAAAAGAGAAAAGAGTCTAGGGAAAGGGAAGAGAGCGTTAAATAGGTTGGTCTCATATTATATTGTGTCCTCTAATGGCCAGTCACCTATGCCTTATTTGCAAGAGTGCACAATACCACTATCATTGCATTGGGGGTGTGTGTATTAAGGGGGTGGAAAAAGTTATCAGTAGAAGGCCAAAGGTGGAGGATATATCCTAAACTTGTTTCCAAAATTTGTATTCCAAAACTGAAATGCATAAAATAGAAATTGAGGTATAGAAAGTACAGTATATGAAGGAATTATGAATTTTTTGTATACATTATATACAACATATACAACTATATAAACATGATATGATTTGATGTATGATATAATGTAATATAATATGCATATATAAAGAGCAGAAACTAAAATATAGAATCTCGTGTTAGCAGCTTTCAATAATAGTGGAATGGTGTTCAATGTAATGAGTTTGGTTTTTCTTGAGTTGATGGAATCTGCCAACCTCGAAGTTTATGTGATAAAATCCGAGTGCTGAGCTCTTGATGTGAAGAGTAATTTATATTTCTGATTGATAAATCTTTTTACTTAACTAGTAAAAGGAGCTGAGCATTTCCAAATGCAGTGAAAACCTGGACTGTGAGCTCCTGAAAGCAGTCCTTGTGAAATATTCATTTCTAGAGTTCCAGAATCATGCATGGTGCCTTGTACAAAGTAGGCATTCATTAAATGTTAAGTGAATAAATAAAAGAATGATGATCAACTGAGAAATTCAGTATAGCCCATGTGCATAATAATATGAATAAATAAATTTTTGTCGATTTATCCAGATTTGATTTCAACCCATTATAAATACTTTGGGTAAGACAAGATACATCTTTGCATTCAAATATTCATTTATGTGATTTTAATGTGGTAATTTTCTCCATATTACTTAATAAGTTAAACACATAGCATAAATCCTTTTTCAGACATAATTTTAATTTTTTACATACATAAATACTTGAGTTTTTAGTATAAAAGTTTAAATTAATAGTAATAAACTGGCAATTCTGTTGTTAGTCTGTTATGTCATTCTGCAAGTTACTTGAATTGTTCTTGCTGTATCTTATGAAGAGTTTAATGTTTATCATGTTTAAATAAACCTGAAAGTTTAAAATATTCGCTAACAGTTCAAAATCCAGTCAGAATTCTGGGGTTTAGAAATTAATTTTCTACCATTGCATATAAAATTGAAGTTCAAAGAGGAGAGGACAATAACACCAGAATAATAAATAATCTAAATGTAACATTCCATATGGGTCTGGGTTGTTTCACTAGCACTTACAATGTTAAGGATATAAAAGAATTCCTAACACCAGATCCTACCTGAGTTACTGTCAGCAGCGATTTAAACCTAGATGATATCTTCAATGGCTTTGATTTAAGAGAAACATGAAATACCTCCACAAGGTCAAAATACTTGAAATAGAGAATCTGAGAAAATAAATGATCGACATTTGCAAAGTGAAACCTTCTTTTCTAGACTTTTAAAATCTTTTCAAACTGATTGAAACAAAGTCTATAAAATAGAACCTTGAAAAATTAAAGAACATTACTAAATGATGAAAGTGGGTTATTTTCAGAAGATTGATTAAGACTTTGGTATATAAATTTTACCATTGTTTCAGAAATCTATTCAGCTATTTTAAAAATAACTTTTCTTGAACTAGAGGATATTTTGGAGAATATGGAAATTAGAGAAGAGTAAAATTCCCTGTCATTATCACAACTCACATAAGAAAATAAGAATAATATGTAAAATAGCTGTATTAATTTAGCTGACTGAAATTATACTAAATAAACTCTTCTGTCTTTTGCTTTTTAAAAAATTATGCTAAGAATATTCCAATGTTATTTGAAATTCTTTGAAATTACACTTTTCAGTGTTTTGTGATATTCCATTTTATGGATATAACAATTTATTTATTGTTATTTCTTTATTTTGGAACATTTAGATTTTTTTTAAAAATTGTTTAATGTAGAGTTTAGCATCTTTATACATACATATTAGTCAGCATTTCCAATTTTTCTCCCATAGGTTAAAACCCCAGTAGAATTATCAGGTCAAATTGCATTTCAGAACGTTTGTACTGATTTGTATTTCTCCAAATACAGTATCTGTTTTACCCAATCAAACCTTATTATTAATATTTTTCTTTAATTTCTGATACTTTTTGAGAAAAACAGTTATTGTTTGTGATGTGCATTTTTAAGAGTGAGAGACTGAACATTTAGAATAGATTTATTTGTTATGTTATTTGAATTTCATTTTCTGGAAATTGCCTGTACATGTCCTTTGCCAGGTTCTCTTATTTTAGGGTCCTAATGTTTTTCTCATCAACTTATATAACCTCCTTTTATATTTAGGATGATAAAACTCATCATCTTCTAATTTTGTGATTTAATTTTGTAATACACAAAATTTTTTTTATTTAGTCTAATCTGTTCACCCTTTGTGAATTCTCCACTATAAATAGTTGTTTTAAGCATCATGTTTTGATACTTAAAAATATACCCATCACACATTTTCCACAATATCCTCTGCTAAGCAAAAAAGCTCTTACAAATTTAACATAGCATTTACCAGCTTGGGTTCTTGGTCTTTAATTTTAAGTGGTATCTGAAGGATTATAGTGGAATTTTGCCAGCCTGAAGTCATTAAAAGGCTTTGAAAAACAATTCAGCATCTTTTTCAAATTTAAGAAAAGCTCATATGGCATAACTATTCAAAGCTAAGGTCATAGTAACCACTTAAACCTTTGAAATTTATAATTAAAGGATTAATATTAACTTATGAAGACATTGTCATTTTGGCTTAAAATGAATTTCTAATCTCAATTCTGTTCTTTTTACTTTGATCTTTTCCTTGACTTTTTCCTTTGCTAAAAAATGTGAAGTTTTATATCCTTAAATTTTAAATTAAATATTATCCTCAAATGGTTTAGATTTATAGAAATTGATTGACAAACAATATCCAGTATAATTTTTATTATTTTCCACAAATGTTGATAAAGTTGGCATTTTCCTCTGGGTGTGTAAGCTTCAACCTGATGTAATGGACTATAAGGGCCCCTGTAAACATACAGTATATTAATTTACAAAAGAAAAAAATATACAAATGCCAACTTGGAAAACTTAGGATGTGTATATAATTTGAATGTGATGAATTGGTTTTCATTGATATTAAGGTTTAGAATTTTAACATGTCTTCGAATGACCTCCATTGTAAAACTTCTTTGAATGGCAAAGGGAATTATATCTTGTCTTATATAAAAGCTAAGACTTTGTTATTTTGACAAAATACATAAATCAAATCAAATATTTTAGTTAAATCAGTTTATGTAACTCTTTATGTAAAAAGAGGAAATTTATGTTCCTTAGATTCTTCTTACATCATCCCCTAGCTCTCTCCTGCTTTATCTGGTTCTGATGTGAGGCATCTGTTTCACAGGGTCCACTAAAACAGAAAGAGAGTTTATGTAACTCTTTATGTAAAAAGAGGAAATTTATGTTCCTTAGATTCTTCTTACATCAGCCCCTAGCTCTCTCCTGCTTTATCTGGTTCTGATGTGAGGCATCTGTTTCACAGGGTCCACTAAAACAGAAAGAGCAGAGTGTCTATCAGCATTCATGTTTGAATATTTACATCGACAAAGGTCTACCATCCCTACTTGAATGGGGCTGCAAAGCTCAGTGCCAATGCAGAGTCACACATGTAGATGGAAATGAGCTGCTGAACGTCTTTCACAGTTTTGCAGAGAATCTCTCGCTTTCTCCTCTGCCTCTTTGCAGCGTGCACTCTTATTTTCTAGCAATTTGGGTCAGCAAATCAATAGCTTAACTGCAAAGTCTACTTTTCCTAGGCGAGAAAACTATGTATTACTTGGAGAAAATTGAAAGACAGTATATTGTTATGTTAAGGTTATTTGAAAGTAAAATCTAGAATTGTAAGTGAATCATTATTTTTAAAGTGAGTGTTTAAAATTTACAAGATTAACCCTCCCTTACCATTCATTCTCTAGCCTAACTTTCTAATAGAGCCATTAAAAATAGGAATCCTGTCATTCACCAGAAGTTGTTGGTTTTGTCTTTTTGGAAGCTCTCTCTTTTTTTTTTTTTCCATTTTGTCTTTTTTCGTGACCGGCAACGGATCGCAACCCTCAGTGTCGC
>NW_007731262.1:52444-54092 GCF_000696425.1 Galeopterus variegatus | reverse complement strand
CCCACACCTCGCTCAGCCAGTGAGCGGCCGGTCTGTACGTGGGATCCCAACCCTCGGTGGGAGCACCGCCGCGCTCCCAAGCGGCGCACTGTAGCAGTGCGCCACCGGGCCGGCCCTGGAAGCTCTTAAGTAAAAAACTAATTCTACCTAGAATAGATGAAAATCTCTTACGTTAGTGCAGAAAAAGATAGTGATTTGACTTGAGAAGTCTTTGAAGGTAGAACAGCTATTTGCTGTCTTCAGAGGTTGGTATCTAGACTGAGAGAGTTGGGAGTAACTAAAATGAGCAGGTATCTGTGCTCCAAGTCTCCTGAGTATCGGTGTGTATACGTTTTTGGTTTGGGGCTTTTGTTTGTTTGGTTTTTTTTGGCGGGGTATTTAAGATTAGTGCTGACAATTGCAAAAATCTTTTAATCCTTTCAACTTCATGGCTGAACCTGTAGGAGTCTTAACTAAACACTTCATCTTTTTTTCATAATACTGAAGAAAATGAAACGAAAAAAGAAATATGTTATTAGTATCTTCATCAATGATGAAAGATTATGAATAAGAACACTATTTTGATAGTTCACCATTAATAGGGTGTTTATACATCCCAATTGCCCACGAAAGTCCCAGTTTGTATTTGTTGTCCCAGTGTCTTGTATGATTTAGTATTTCCCTCAAACACTTTTACTCTTAAACATGTCCCAGCTTCCATACTAAGTTATATGGTCATCTGAATTATGAGGGTACTTTTTATGTAAAGAAAGCATCTTTTCTTCTTATATCTCTTATAATTTAATTATTAAATGTTATTGTAGTCACTACATATATTTTAAATGAGTGCCTTTTTGACAGTAATATTGAACTTAGGTTATAGATAAGTAGACTATAATTATTTTAATATTCCATGCAGCTTTACAGATGTTTTTTCCACACCACACACATTTCAGTAACATTTTATGCACTTAAACCCAAAAGTATTTTCCATTTATTAGGAGGCCCAGGAAAATTGGGGTGAAGAGAGAGAGCCTCCTTGTTTCACACTCCTGACTCCTTTGTTTAGACGTTCTGTGAGAGAGAGCACAGAGTGAGCTGATGGGCATTAGGTGTTTCACATGTTGAAAAATAAATTATTTTAAATAACACTGTGTCATTTTAATTAATAATTAAAATGCCAAGGGTGCAGTGAACAAATACTCTAAAATGCTGTTAGTGGGAGTATAAATTGATATAATCTTCCTGAAAGCCTTTGGTAATCTATGTTATAGATTTTTTTATAAGCTTTTTAATGTCAGATGATTTATTTATTTATTTGCCTTCTTTTTTTTCATTGAAAGATAGTTGATTGTACATATCTGTGGTGTACAGAGTTGAATATCAATACCTGCATGCAATATGTGATGCTCAAATCAGGATAGTTAGTATATTCAACATTATACAGTGTTATAGTTTTTCGTGGCCCTTTGCCAATTCCTCTTATCCCTCTCCCGCTCCCCCTTTCCCACCTCTGGTAACCTCAGTTCTGTTCTCTCCTTTTGAAAGTTCAGTGTATTATTGTGATTGCTCTTCCTTCCTTCCTTCCTTCCTTCCTTCCTTCCTTCCTTCCTTCCTTCCTTCCTTCCTTCCTTCCTTCCTTCCTTCCTTCCTTCCTTCCTTCCTTCCT
>NW_007731262.1:49974-52434 GCF_000696425.1 Galeopterus variegatus | reverse complement strand
AAGGCAAACACCTTACATGGCATTTAAAACATTTTATCCTTAACAGCTACACTGTTTCCAGTCTGTGATCACTATAATTTTTGAATGAATGAACACATGAATGAGATATAAAGGTGTTAAATAACCCATGTTCCCACAACTACAGAGATACAGAGCAGGGATGCAAGCCAAGCCTGTCTTTCTATAAAGCATGCTGTCTTCATCATTGTACAAAATGGCTTTGCTTGAATACTTTGTAGTCTTAGGTTTCAAATACAGTTATCATGTTAAACTCTTCCTCTTACCTCTTTCATATAGATTCTAAATGGTCTCAATTTTTTTTTTTTTTGCAGTTTTCTGTGAAATCTCATTGTGCACAAATTTACTTACATCACTTTATAGCTACTCACACATACTTTTCAGCAAGATTCTCTCCACTGGTGTAGCTGAGTGTAACATAAGAGACATTCTTTGAAAATTGTAGTGTAATAGAAGTTTTCTTCATTGGAAGAGAAGTGAGAATGTGGTAATTTACAGATCCTCCGTTCCTTCCTCCCTCCCTCCCTCCCTCCCTCTTTCTTATTTGTTTATTTACTTATTTTTTTCAGCTCCCACTTATGAGTGAAGACATGTGGTATTTCTCTTTCTGTGCCTGGCTTTTTTCACTTATCATAATTTTCTACAATTTCGTCCATGTTGCTGCAAATGGCAGAATTTCATCTCTTTTTATGACTGACTAGTATTCCATTGTGTATATGTACCACATTTTCCTTATCCAATCATCTGACGATGGACATTTAAGTTGGTTCCAACTCTTGGCATTGTAAATGGAGCTGTGATAAAAATGGGAGTGCAGATACCTCTTTGGCATGATGATTTCCATTCGTTTGGGTATATACCCAGCAATAGAATTGGTAGATCATATGATAATTCTATCTGTAGTTGTTTGAAGAACCTTCATCTGTTTTCCATTATGACTGCACTGATTTACAGTCCCACCAACAGTGTAGGAGAGTTCCCCTTTTTCCACGTCCTTGTCAGCATTTGTTATTCTCTGTCTTTTTGATAATAGACAGTCTAACTGGAGTAAGATGATATGTTAATGTGGTTTTGATTTGCATTTCCCTGATGCTTAATGATATTGAGCATTTTTTCAAGTGTCTGTTGGCCATTTGTATGTCTTCCTTTGAGCCTATTCAGTTCCTTTGTCCATTTTTTAATCAGGTTATTTGGTTTTTTACTAAGTTGAGTTTTTTGTATATTCTGATATTAATCCTTTGTCAGATACATAGCTTGCAAGTATTTTCTGCCACTCTGTAGGTTGTCTTTTTCCTCTGTTGTTTCTTTTGGCTATGCAGAAGCTTTTTAGTTTGATATAGTGCCATTTATTTTTCTTTCTGTTGCTTGTGCTTTTGGGGTTACATTCATAGTCTTTGCCCAGTCCTACTTCCTGAAGTGTTTCCTATGTTTGCTTTTAGGAATTTTATAGTTTCAGGTCTTATATGTAAGTCTTTAATCCATTTTGAGTTGATTTAGGTTTATGGCGAGAGGTACGGGTCAAGTTTCATTCTTCTACCTATGAATGTCTGGTTTTCCCAGCACCATTTATGGAAGAGGCAGTCTTTTCCCTAATGTATGTTTGGTGCCTTTGTCAAAGATCAGTTGGCTGTAAGTACATGGGTTGACTTATGGGTTCTCTATTCTGTTCCATTGGTCCAAGTGTCTGTTTTTATGCCAATACCATGCTGTTTTGGTTACTATAGCTTTGTAGTATAACTTGAAGTCAAGGAGTGTTATGCCTCCACCTTATTATTATTATTATTATTATTTTGCTCAGGATTGCTTTGGTTATTCGGTGTCTCTTGTTGTCTATATGAATGTTAGGATTATTTTTTCTATTTCTGTGAAGAATGTCATTGGTATTTTGATGAGAATTGTGTTGAATCTGTAGATCACTTTGGGTAGTGTGAACATTTTCACAATGTTGATTCTTTCAATCCAAGAGCATGGGATGTCTTCCCACCCTTTTGAGTCCTCTTTAATTTCTTTCAACAGTGATTTGTAGTTCTTGTAGAAATCTTTCACCTCCTTGGTTAAATTGATTCCTATATACATACACACACACACACAGCATACATATCTATATGTGTGTGTGTGTGAATGGGTGTGTGTACATATATATATATATATATATATGTGACTATTGTAAATGGGCTTGCTTTCTTGATTTCTTTTTCTGATAGTTCATCGTCGGTGTATAAGAACGTTACTGATTTTTGCATGTAGATTTTGTATCCTGCAACTTCACTGAAATCATTTATCAACTCTTAAGAGTTTTTTGATAGAGTCTTTAAGTTTTTCTATGTATAGGATCATGTCATCTGCAAACAGGAACAATTTGACTTTGTCCTTTCTTTTTTTTTTTGTCTTTTGTCTTTTTTCTGTGTCCGGCAACGGATCGCAACCCTCAGTGTTGCCCCC
>NW_007731262.1:25782-49956 GCF_000696425.1 Galeopterus variegatus | reverse complement strand
TTTGTTCTGGCTAGTACTTGGTGAGAGTGGGCATCCTTATCTTGTTCCTATTCTTAAGAGAAAAGATTTTATCTTTTCCCCATTCAGTATGATATTGGCGTGGATTTGTCATATATGGCTTTTTATTGTGTTGAGATATTTTCCTTCTATACATATTTTGCTGAGGGTCTTCTATATTACAGATCTTAATAATATCCATCTCTTTTGACCTTTGTTAGCATAACATCAGTATCAAAACCCAGAAAAGGTATTTCTCTAAAAACAGATTAATCTCACTTAAGAATATTGTAAAAAAAAAATTCAAATAAGATAGTAGGCAAAAAGATCTAGAATCACATTTAAACATCATACACCATGATCACATGGGTTTTATTCCAGGAATGCAAAGGTGGTTTGATATTAGGAACACTATTCATATGATTCACTATATTAATATATGTGTTAGTCCATTTCTGTTGCTTATGACAAAATACTTGAAACTGGGTGATTTATAAAGAAAATGAAATTTATTGCTTACAGTTTCTGAGCTTGGGAAGTCCAAAGTCCATCTGGTGGTTACGACAGTGACCCAAGGGTCTTGCATTGCAAGACAATGGAAGCAGAGAGAGCAGAGAGAGACAGACTCTTCATGTTCCCATTTAAAGCTCTCCAAACCATGCCCTTGACCACCATTTTTAATCCATTCACTACAGCATGGTCCAGTAATCTCATCACCTCTTCAAGGCCCCACCTTTCAATTACCATAGTAGGATATCCCACCATCTTAACAGTCACAGTGGAGGCTAAGTTTATTATGCATAAATCTTGGAGGACACAATTCAAGCTTCTGTGAGGTTTGGGGGGACATAAGTCAATCTACTACAATATATCAAAAGAGAAAAATTATGTATGGTTCTTTCTATATTAGTTAGCATGCGCCTAAGCTGCCATATAAAGTAACCCTAAAATACAGTGGATATATTAGATAGGGAAGTTTATTTCTCTCATGTAGCAGTCCAGAGTTACTAAGGTGGTCCAGAGGTGGGAACAAATGGTTCTGCTCCACAAGGTCACTTAGTAACTTAGGCTGGCTGGTAAGATGTCATCCTCAACATGGTGCTTCCATGCCTGCATTAAAGGCTACTATTTCAGTTGACACCCTTTCCCAACCAGCAGCAAGAGGGAAAAGAAGATGAGGAGGAAAATAATTTCTTTTTAAGGAAGCAGCATGGAAGTTGCATACATTATTCTCACATGCCACTGGAAAAAACTTAGTCCCAGGGCCATACCTGTGGAAGCAGAGACCTGTTAGCATGAGCAGTGCTAAGAGTTGGGGAAGACTTCTATTTAAAAAGGAGGAGGGGGAGGGGGAGGGGAGGGGGAGAACAGATGCTGGGGACCATGAACAGCTTATGGCACACTCTCAGTGCTTTCGGCATTTGGTGCCTATTTTATGTGCAGTGGTCTTAGACACTTGGTATATAGCAATGAACAAAACAGGCTGATTTTCCTGTCCCCTCAGAGCTCATTCTAGCAGGAGAGACAGACCACAAGCAATATAAGTAACACATAGAATTTTAAAAAGCATCTAAGTGCTATTGAAAGGAAATGATATAGAAGATTAAGGGAGACTCTGCAGTACCAGGGTTGGGACCATTTAAAAAGTCTGGTGAGGGTTGGCTTCACTGAGAAGGTGACATTTAAGCTAGGTGAAGATGTTGAGTAAGCTGTGTCAATATCGGGAGGAACAAGTAGCTGATAGAGCAAACAGCCAGTGCCAAGACCGTAAGACAGGAGCATGGCTGGCATGGCTAAGGAAGGGTAGGGAAGCCAGTGTGGCAGGAGTGGAGTGGACAAGAGGAGAGAGCAGGAGGGATTCCAGGACCCTCATCGTGTCTGGCATTTGAAGCCATTCCAAGGACTTTGACTTAATTCTGAGTAATGGGAGAACACGAGAGTATTATGCCACAGAGGGATATGATCCAACCTAGGCTTTAAAAGATCTTTCTAGCTGCGTGAGAACAAAGGTGGGAAGCCAATTAGAAGGGCACTTTGGTAATCCAAGTGAGAGCAAATGATGTTGGCTTAGACCAGAGTGATGGCAGCGGAGGTGGTCAGATTCTAGATATATTTTAAAGTTAGAGTCAACATGAGAACAAAGGTGGGAAGCCAATTAGAAGGGCACTTTGGTAATCCAAGTGAGAGCAAATGATGGTGGCTTAGACCAGAGTGATGGCAGCGGAGGTGGTCAGATTCTAGATATATTTTAAAGTTAGAGTCAACATGGCTTTCTGATGGATTTGATATGGGGTGTGAGAGCAAAAAAGTAAGCCATAGAAACATTTACACACAGGAAAAAAATGGAAAGAAGTATGTTGGTTCATTTCTCTGAGGGATGGGATGATATGTGATTTTTGAATCTTTTCTGTCTTTTCTAAATGTTCTGTATTATAAACACCTTGTAAGCTGAACAGTAATGCACAGCAGTCACCACCTAGTCATATTGTTGCCCTGTCCCTAACCCTATGCATCTTCAACCTGCTTCCCCTCTTCTGCTCCTGGGAGACCACAGTCACAAAGAAAAGGGTATGCTGGCCCTTCAGCCCTGGCATCACGTTAGGCGACATCAGAGACTGACCAGTGTGATTATGACGTCACTAGCTCCTGCTCACCCCTACCTGAGAGATTGTGGGATTCTCAAATACTCTAACCCCCTGTGCCCAAGTCACCTTTCTATCAGGACAGGGAGGCTGTGCCCTCATTAGCAGTAAGGACAAGAAGCAGAAGCCTTGCCTGGCCTGCAGCCTGCACATGGTGCTCTCATCATCGCTTCTGGGATCTTAATGGCAGCCAAAGGAGATGTGGGCTTCTCTGACTTTAGACTGCCCATCTCCCAAGGAAAACCAAGGCCTGGGATTGATAGGGATGAAAGAAGAGATGGTAATGTGCCCCAGACAGGGCAGGCTGGGAGCTTGAGGCCCCTGAGGGACACAGGACTATCTGGCCTTAAAGAGAAGAAGGTAAGACTGAGACACCCTTTGTGTTGCTGAGATAGGGATCTTGCTAAAAAAAAAAATCTCCTTGTGGAGCTGAATTAGGCACTAGTGATGTAACAACAGCTCCTCCCCTGAAGAAGATGAATTTTAACTGGGCAATGATAATGGGACACACGAAAGTGTGATTATGTTGAACTAAAATCGGGGCCATCATCTAGATCTATTGGACAGCATGCCCTGAGGAACAACTAGGGAGATGTCCGCAAGCCTGGGGGGAAGGGATGGAATCAGGCAGAACTTTCCAAAAGAGGTATATTGTTAGCTAACTGCATTTCTCCCCCTTGCTTTGAAACTTACAATGTGCCATTGCCCAAAACTAAGTGAAGTTGCCACATCTTAGCTGTCTGGCCAAGGATTTGCATCATCTCATGTCTCCTCTCTACCTTTCCTTGTTTTTCTTTATTTACTTATTTTACTTAATTAATTAATTTTTGTTTGTTGGCAGCTTGCCAGTATAGGGGTTGAACCCTGGACCTAGGTGTTATCCCCAACATGAATTAATTAATTTTAAATTGTGGTAAAATAGACATGGCATAAAATTTACCATTTTAACTATTATTTATTGTACAGTTCAGAGTGGCATTAAGTACATTTAAATTGTTGTGCAACCATCCCAACCATTTATCTCCAGACTTTTTTCATCCTGCAAAACGAAAACTGTACCAATTAAACAATAACTCCCCATTACTCGCTCCCCCATCTCTTGGCAACCACCATTCTACTTTCCGTCTCTGTGGATTTGACTACTCTAGGGAACCTGATATGAGTGGAATCATACAGTTGTCCTTTTATGACTGGATTATTTCACTTAGCATAATGTCTTCAAGGTTCATGTGTTTGTCAGAATTTCCCTTTTGTTAAGGCTGAATAATATTCCATTGTATGGATACACCACATTTTGTTTATCCATTCATCTGTCAATGTACCCTTGGGTTGCTTCCACCTTTTGGGTCTTGTGGATAATGCTGCTATGAGCTTGAGTGTACAAATATTTCTTCTAGCTTTTGCTTCCAGTTCTTTTGAGTATATACCCAGAAGTGGAATTAGTGGATATGATTATTCTATTTTTAATTTTTTGAGAAACTGCCATATGTTTTCCATAGCAGCTGTACCATTTTACATTCTTCCCAGCAGTGCAGATGGGTTCCAATTTCTTCTCATCATTGGCAGCACTTTGCTTTATGATAGAAGTGGTATCTTCTTCAACCTTTCTCGACTGTCTCCCCCACCGCAGACAACTCCCTTTTTCATAAGTAGGCTGTCTCAGTCTCCCTTCATGGCTTCACACATGTTCCTCTGCCTGGAAGACCTGGTTCTCATTGTCCTTGCTCAAAGATGTCAAATGTCCCTATCTTCCTCCTCCCCACACCAACCTGGAAGAAATCAGACTCCTTCGTGTATTCCTCTAACTCTTCATTCATTCCTTTCTTTTTAAAACAAATAAAATTTACATATGGATTGTGTACAGTTCTGCAAGTTTTGACACAACATCACCATAATCAATAGAAAGAATAGTTCCTTCACCTCAAATAGTTCTCCAGGCCCTTTGTCATCAGCCCTGCTTCTGTCCTCACACCCTAACTCCTGGTAACCACTCATCTGTTTTCTGTGGCTATGGATTTGCCCTTTCTGGAATATCATGATTATTTAGTGTATAGCCTTTGGGGTCTTGCTGCTTTCCCTTCACGGGATGTATTTGAGATTCACCCATGTTTAATGTATTTGAGATTCACCCATGTTTTTGTGTGTAGCAGTCATCTGTCCTTTGTATTGCTTATTAATATTCCACTGTATGGATGTATTAAAGTTTATCTGTTCTCCAGTTGAGAAATGTTTTGGTTGTTATTCATTCACATAAAGGTTTTGTGTGCGTATAAATTTTAATTTTACCTAGGTAAATAGCAAGGAGTAAGATTGCGGGGTTGGTGTTCCATATGTATATATATATTTTTTTTTCTTTAAAAAATTATTTATTTATTTATTTATTTTAATTTATCAATATACAGTGTAGTTGATTTTCATGTCCCTTTACTGATTTCTCTTTCTCCCCTTCTACCCCCTCCCACCCATCAACATCATATCTGTTCACTTGTCTTAACAAGTTCAAGGAACTGTTGTGATTGTTGTGTCTTCTTCCCTGCAACCCCCCCACCATTTGTTTGTATATTTATGTATTTATTTATTTTTAGCTCCACAAATAAGTGAGAACATGTGGCATTTCTCTTCCTGTGCCAGACTTATCTCACTTAATGTAAGTTTTTCTAAGTCCATCCATGTTGCTGTGAATGGTAGTATTTCATTCTTTTTTATAGCAGAGTAAATATACCACAGTTTCCTTATCCACTCATCTGATGATGGACATTTGGGCTGGTTCCAACTCTTGGCTATTGTAAATAGTGCTGCAATAAACATTGGCATACAGGTATCCCTTCGGCATGGTGATTTCTATTCCTCTGGGTATATTCCCAGCAGTGGAATAGCTGGGTAATATGGTAGATCTATCTGTAATTGCTTGAGGAAACTCCATACCATTTTCCATAAAGGTTGCACCATTTTGCAGTCCCACCATCAGTGTGTGAGGGTTGCTTTTTCTCTGCAGCCTCACCCAACGTTTATCATTCTCAGTCTTTTGGATATTAGCCATCCTAACTGGAGTGAGATGGTATCTCAATGTGGTTTTGATTTGCATTTCCCAAATGCTGAGTGATGTTGAGCATTTTTTCATGTGTCTGTTGGCCATTTGTATATTTTCCTTTGAGAAATGCCTATTCAGCTCCTTTGCCCATTTTTTAAATTGGGTTACTTGTTTTTTGCTGTAAAGTTGTTTGAGTTCCTTGTATATTCTGGATATTAATCTTTTGTCAGATGTATATTTTGCAAATATTTTCTCCCACTCTATTGGTTGTCTTTTCACTCTGTTAATTGTTTCTTTTGTTGTGCAGAAGCTTTTTAGTTTGATATAATTCCATTTATTTATTTTTCCTTTGGTCGCCTGTGCTTCTGGGGTCATATTCATGAAGTCTGTGCCCAATCCTACTTCCTGGAGTATTTCCTCTATGTTTTCTTTAAGGAATTTTATTGTTTCAAGGTGCATATTTAATTCTTTAATCCATTTTGAGTTGATTTTGGTATATGGTGAGAGGTACAGGTCTAGTTTCATTCTCCTGCATATGGATATCCAGTTTTCCCAGCACCATTTGCTGAAGAAGCAGTCTCTTCCCCAGTGCATAGACTTGGTGCCTTTGTCAGAGATCAGATGGCTGTAGATGTATGGGTTGATTTCTGGATTCTCTATTCTATTCCATTGATCTGTGTGTCTGTTTTTATGCCAGTGTCATGCTGTTTTGGTTATTATAGCTTTGTAGTATAGTTTAAAGTCAGGTAGTGTTATGCCTCCAGCTTTATTTTTTTTGCTCAGAATTGCTTTGGCTATTCATGTTCTTTTTTTATTCCATATAAATGTTAGGATAGTTCCTGAAATGTTTTCCATTTCAGAGAAAAACATCATTGGAATTTTTATGGGGATTGCATTGAATCTGTAGATCACTTTGGATAGTATGGACATTTTCACTATGTTAATCCTTCCAATCCAAGAGCATGGGATATCTTTCCATCTTCTTGTGTCCTCTTTAATTTCTGTCAACAGTGGTTTGTATTTCTCATTATAGATATTTTTCACATCCTTGGTTAACTTTATTCCTAAGTATTTTATTTTTTGCAGTGTATTTTTTTAACTTTATTAAAAACTGCCAAACTGTTTTCCAAAGTGGCTATATGTCATTTTGCATTCCCATCAGCAGCGTATGAGAATTTCAGTTATGTTGTATCCTCCCCAGTACTTGGTATTGTTGAGTTTGTAATGTTATCTTAGCCATCCTAATAGGTGTATCTCATCACATGTGTATTTCCCTAATGACTAATAATGTTGAATACCTTTGCGCATGTGTATTTTTCATCTGAATATCTTCCTTAGTGAGGTGTTTATTTAAATCTTTTTTCTGATATTTATATTCATTTTATTTTCTTATTATTGAGTTTTAAGAATTATTTATATATTCTGGATACAAGTCCTTTTAAAAATATATTATTTGCAAACACTTTCTTCCAGTGAATGGCTTGATTTTTTTTATTCTTTTAACAGTGTTCTTCAAAGAGCAGAGATTCTTAATTTTTATGAAGTCCAATTTATCAGTTCGTTCTTTTATAAATCATGCTTTTATGTCATGTCTAAGATATCTTTGCCTAACCTAAGGTCACAAACATTTTCTCCTGTTTTTTCCTAGAAGTTTTATAGTTTTAGGTTTTATATTTAGGTCTGTGGTCCATTTTGAGGCAAGGTGTAGATTAAGATTTGTTTCAGTAGTATTTGTTGAAAAGACTATTCTTTCTCCATTGAATTGCCTTTGCAGTTTTGCTGAAAATCAATTGACCATATATATTGTGGTCAAGTAGATGCTCTAATTTTTTTCCATTGATATGTCAGTCCTTTTCCAGTACCACACCGTCTTGATTACTGTAACTTTTATAGTCAGCCTTAGAGACAGGTAGTGTGAGTTGTTTAACACTGTCCTTTTCCAAAATTGTTTTGCCTGTGCTTCTCTTAGAATCAGCATGGTGAATTCTACACAAAATCCTCCTGGAATTTTTAAAAAATTGATATTAAATCTGTACCTCAGTTTGGAGATAATTGAACTCTTAATAAAAATGAGTCTTCTGATCCATGAACATGGAAGATCTTGCCATTTATTTAGGTTTTCTTTAATTTCTTTCATCAGCATTTATGGTTTTCAGCATATAGATGTTACACATATTTTCTTAGATTCTTTGTAATCATTTCATGTTTTTAACTTCAATTCTTAATTGTTTGTGGTTAATACGTATAGACAATAGATTTTTGGATACTGACTTTATATTGTGTGACCTTTCTAAACTCACTTATTAGCTTAAGTCATTTTTTGTTTTTGAGATTCTTTGGTATTTTCTATATAGGTAATCAGATAAATATCTGTTGTTTAATAGTTTTCCCTATGAGTTATTAATTTTAATGATGCCATATATTTAAACATATTTTATTTCTCACAGTGATATATTTTATTAACTATTTTAACCTGGTGAATTTTGAAAAATGACTTCTCAAAACAAACCTAACATATGAAGAATCAAATGAACCAGAGAAAAGGCGTTTTTTTTTTTTTTTTTTGACAGCTGGCTGGAACAGGGATTGAACCATTGACCTTAGTGTTTTCAGTACGAGCTCTTACCAACTGAGCTAACCAGCCAGCCTATATGATTTTTACAAAATAACACTATAGGGTGTCTAGTTAGCTCGGTTGGTTAGAACATGGTGTTATAACATCAAGGTCAAGGGTTCAGATCCCTGTACCAGCCTTCTGCCAAAAAACCCACAAAAAAATCCCCCAGTATAAACAAACATAGGAAAAGCAATATATATATATATATATATATATTTTTTTTTTTTTTTTTTTTTTGTTTTTTTTTGTGACCGGTAAGGGGATCGCAACCCTTGGCTTGGTGTTGACCGCACTGCGCTCAGCCAGTGAGCGCACCGGCCATCCCTATATAGGATCCGAACCCGCAGCGGGAGCGCCGCTGCGCACCCAAACACCGCACTCTCCCAAGTGCGCCATGGGGCCGGCCCAAGCAAAATATATTTTTAAATACCTATTTTTAAAATGCAAGTTATTCTTGACCTTAACTCTCCATAGTAATCATTCTTTTTAAAAATCAAAAGGATATTAAAATATTTTATTGTTTATTTATTTATTTATTTATTTTAAGGGGATCGCAACCCTTGGCTTGGTGTTGCCCGCACTGCGCTCAGCCAGTGAGCGCACCGGCCATCCCTATATAGGATCCGAACCCGCAGCGGGAGCGCCGCTGCGCACCCAGCGCCACACTCTCCCGAGTGCGCCACGGGGCTGGCCCTAAAATATTTTAAAATAATATTGCTTATGTATATATTCTAAATATTCTATTGGACTGAGAGCCTTGACTGCTTAAACATTACAAAGTTTTTGCAAATTGTGATTAGAAATCAGGCCAATATATTTTCTTTTCAAATATCAACACAAAATATATTTCTTCTTCACATGTTAAAAAAATCAGTAAATAATTTTTTTTTTAAAAAAAGGATTGTTTCTGGTGTCATTGGATTAATGATCTTTTAAAAGTTTTTTAAAGAACAGTGTTAGTTTAATAGTTGAAGTTTTTTTTGAAGTATTGGAATCCTCAAATTGTATACAAAATCCCTTTAACTCCCATGTTTTAAATTATGTTCCCCTTAAAAAATATTTTTTTAATTGGTTGATTATATCACTAGTGTGTATTTTCAACCTTATATTATTTGTATATATGAACAAGCCTGAGATAGATGCCAAAAAGAATTACTAATATACACCCACACACATATATACATATTCCCACAATTTAGGGTACACTAATCAATTTTAATAATAGCATAGCCTGTATCACTGCACTTATGGCTGAAACACTAGTTACCCAGCCAGGTGTAGAGTATTGTACAACACTTTTTGTGCTTTTTAGAATGTATTGCAAATTATTATTGAAAAAAAAAAAGAGCTACATTTTTAAGTGTGTGCAGATGTGAATTTTGGCTAACAGAACTGTTTTTAATATTCACCTATGGTATTTTCTTGGCAAAGAAAATGGCCATTCATTCCCACTGCATGACTTTAACAGATCAGTAGACATGCAAGGAATACTCTAAGGAAGCAACCCTGGGTCATGGAAAATATTTTATAACTCGGTATCTTTGAATCTTACTTGTGACAGTTGCTTATGTTTTTATACACTTCATGTTATTATTGAATGAGGAATTTTAACAGATTTTTAAGTGAGCTTTTAAAGATTTATAATTTAGGCCAATATTTCTATGAATTATTGTAATTCTAATATGGGTTATGGTGTTTATTCAACCCCAACTACTTTATTAAATTGAAGGAAGTATCAAACATTTTAGAGACTTCCTGAAAATAAGAAATTATCAGACTTGCCATACTTAGATCATAACTAATGGTTCATTCAGGCCTTTATTTGATGTCTAACAGCACAGAGAGGCTATAAATGATGATGTGAATTTCCAAATCTCTAGTTTCCTTAATAATTTATGAGTGAATGAGTCAACATATATTTAACAAGCATTTACTATATACTTAACTCATTGCTGGGGAAGATCACAAAGAGACATGTAACTTTGTCACTGCTTTCTGGGAGCTTTTCTTATTGTAGTGATAATGAGAAATACAAGCATGAAAGAACTAGAAAACTATATAATCATGCATAATAAAATTATACATTAGGGCACAGTGCTGGGGAATCTGAGAAGGTCTATAGTAATCAGAGGATGTTTTATGGAAGAGGTGGGCCTTAAAGTTTGGTATTTGAATTGGCACTACATATGAAGAATTGTCTGAGGCAGTCAAAGGGATAAAATGGGAAGCTATGAGCCGAGGACAAATTGGGAGAATGTCAGACAGTATTTGTTTATGAAAACCTCACTTATTCTAAAAAAGGTTGAAGGTGGCTTTCTAAACATTTTTATTTCTAAACTATTTACACTTACTGGAAAGTTGCAAAAATAGTGCAGAGAATTCGCACGCACCCTTCAGCCCTTCACTCAGCTTCCCCTAATGTTAACATCTTATTTGTCTATAGTGCAATTACTAAACCCAGGAAATTAACATTTCTACAATACTATTAAATAACTACAAATCTTTTTTTAATTTCACAAGTATTTCCACTATTATTATTTTTTTGTCATTCTAGGATCCAATCTAGGATCTCATGTTACATTTAGTTGTCATATCTCCTTAGTCTCCTCCAATCTGTGACAGTTCTTCAGTCTTTCCTCATCTTTCATGACTTTGACACTTTTGAAGAATACTAGCTAGTTATTTTGTAGAGTGTTTCTTACTTCTGGTTTGTCTAATTTTTTTTTTTTTCCTTTTTTTGTCTTTTTTACTGACCGGCAACGGAATCGCAACCCTCGGTGTCGCGCCCTCACTGTGCTCAGCCAGTGAGCAGGAACCGGTCTCCACATGGGATCCAAACCCTCAGCAGGAGCGCCGCCACGCTCCCAAGCAGCGCACTCTCCAGTGCGCCACCGGGCCGGCCCATGGTTTGTCTAATTTTTTATGATTAAATTGAGGTTATGCATTTTTGGCAAGAATAATACAGAAGTGATATTGCACATTATATCAAGGGATTCATGATATTAAAATATCTTATTACCGGTGACATTAACATTGATCACTCAGTTAAGGTGGTATCTGCCAGGTTTCTGTGCTATAAAGTTATTCGTTTTTCATTTGTAAGGTGGAAAATATCTTGGGAGAAATTCTTTGAGACTATGCAAATATTCTTAGAATTTCTCCTTAGACTCTTGTCTACTAATTTTACCATTCGTTGGTAAATTTTGCCTGAAACAGTTATTATCTCTTTTTTTTACTCACAGTTACATTAAAGTTTTGGCATTTTCTGGCTTTAAATTATGCTGAGGGTGTGGGGTTTTTTGTTTGTTTTTTGTTTCATATCATTAGGGCGAAAATATTGGAAGTTGAAGGTGACTTTTTAAATGCAAGATTCTTTTAAAGGAATCAGATCTAAGGGAAAATAAAAGAGAAAGTAAGGTAAAGCTAGAGGTAGGATTCCAGAAGAAAACAATGCATGCTATGAGGGTTTGTATCCTTCCCGCTGAGTGACCACAGTTTGACTCTCCACTTTCCAATAGCAAATGTAAGGAAAGCATCACAATTAGAACAAGATTCAGTGCAATAAACTTTTAATAGTCCTTAGTTCAAATTCTTGGCATTGATATCTTCAGAGAAAAATTTACAAGAGGTTCTCACAAGGAGGACAGGGTGTAATGTGGTTAATTAACATTTTCTGCAATATCCTCATGGAACATGAAATGCTTTTTCTTAGAATAGAGGTGTAATAGATATTATTTTGACTTTAACTTTTCTAAAAATAGAGTGACTATTAAAGTGAGACACAGTGTATTAGAAGTCAATCTGGACTCCAGAAGTCCTGTAAGAACTCGCAAACTGTTACAAAGTTTGTGAAATTATTTGGGGATTAAACAAATTAATGAGCAGATACTATTTATCTTATCAAAAACTGAATCCCTGCTCTTTGAATGCTACTGTGCTAAATACCAAAACCTTAGTATTTCTCTGGAGTAGAAATCATTTAGCCTCAGACCATCTGAAGGAGATTAAATAAGGATGTTTCAAAGTGACCTTGTTACACAATTGTCCCATAATATTAACCTTGAGGAGAAAGTTATAACAAAATTGATATTTGCCAAGCATTTGCCTTATTTGTTGTAATTCTTGAGCGATTTTTTTGCTTCAGGTTTTGCTTCTGATAATAATTATATCCACTGGAATTGAATACTGAGAAAGGGTGTTAGAGGAGTGTTAAGGAAAAGAAAGAGGTATTTTCCATATGCTGCTTAGGTTATCTTAATTTTCTATTTCTAAAGCTAACGATATTTAAGATTTTGACACCGTAAAATATGTGACTTTTGATGTTCTGCAATGAAAGCTTTGCTATTTTTAACAAAATTTTTAAAAAATCAAAACCTTTCACAATATTTAAATGAATACCTGCCTACCTGAGTTATGCAAATATATATGTACATTTAGAACTACTTCTAGAGATGGAAAAAGAGATGTGTCTTTCCTTCTTTCGTGGTATATCACATTGATGTCTGATTCTTTGGATTACTTTGTAAATATCCATATCACCAGTTAAATTCAGGTAAACCTTATATTCAAGTTAAGTGTATGTTGAGTACTGACAATGTAAGCTAGGCAATGTGTTAAGTACTGAAGATACAAAGAAGAAAAGACATCATCATTTATAAGGACCTAAAGGATCAAATTATATTTTAACAAGTGTTTTTTAAAAAAACTACAAGTTAGTTTATTTCCAAAAAAATATAGCTGAGAATAAAATAGCCCCAACATAGTACTAGATCAAATTAGGTAAAGAGCTCACCCAGGGTAAGTTGACTACATTTGTCAGGGTCTGTAGAATTTCCATATTATCTGTATTTATTAGGTTATAAGCTGAAGATAAAATACTATAAAAATTGCCAGTCAGCAATGTTTTGGCACGATTTTTAACTGCCCTGTATCATCTTTTAAAAATATGCCTTATATGGCCAAGGCATTAGACAGCGCTTTAATAAAAAACCCAGATGTTGAGATTGATGCTTATTTTTGAAGTGCACTGTGAGACTTCAGGAATGGAAACATCAAAGTTGTCCAGTATTATAAACCTAATCATGACTGTTCGGAAACTAGAAGTAACACAGTTTTCAATAGACAATGCTCATTGGAAAAATCTTAGATTTTTAAAAGTCTGTGAACAGGGAGTTTCATGAGCATGAAAGGAGTCTGATTTTTGCTTTGATCAGATCTTTCAAGAATGGAAGAAGAAAGTTACTTAGGAGACCATTTGGTAATCTTTTGCAGTTAAATAGCTATTGGTTGTTTCCGCCTCACACATCTTCACATCATGTATTTCAGCCACTGTTCTATAGTGTTTTTAATTAAATAACGTTTTGGTTTTGTTCTCATAGCTTAGCTTGGTTTGATTAACTATCAAATTAAATGAAGAGCATTAGTCAATATGCTGAATATCTATACTTGTTAATATGTAACAATCTACTTTATATTTGTATTTTTAAAATAGCCTTTAATTTTATACTATATCCAAAATTAATTATATATTATTTATACATTTTAAAATCTCCATTTATATTGCCTGTTCACACACAAAATATTTTTTAACAAATTTATTTTTGAATTGACACGTATTAATTGTATATATTTATGAGGTACAGAGTTGTATTTCAATAAATAAAATGTGTGATGATCAAATCAGGGTAATTACAACATTTGAGTTCCTCTCTTCTAGCCATTTGAAAACATTCAATAAATTATTGTTAATTATAGATGCCTAGCACTACTATAGACCAATAGAAGCCACTTTTCCTATCTAGCTGTAATTTTGTATCCGTTAAGCAGCCTCTCCCTATTCCCCTTTCCTCCTCCCCTTCTCAGCCTCTAGTTACCACAATTTTACTGTCTACTTCTATAAGCTCAACTGTTGCCTAGCACTACTATAGACCAATAGAAGCCACTTTTCCTATCTAGCTGTAATTTTGTATCCATTAAGCAGCCTCTCCCTATTCCCCTTTCCTCCTCCCCTTCTCAGCCTCTAGTTACCACAATTTTACTGTCTACTTCTATAAGCTCAACTGTTTTTTAGCTCCCACATGAGTGAGATTATTCAGTACTTACCTTTCTCTGCCTGACTTTTTCCACTTAATATAACGTCTTCCAGGCTCATCTGTGTTGCCGCAAATGACAGGTTTTTATTCTTTTTTATGGCTGACTAGTATTTTATTAACACAAAATATTTTAAGCAAGGTAGGAGAAAAAAAAAAACAAAAGCCAGTTAACATTTTATTTTGTGCTTTCACGAAACCTTATTTGGCAATCTCTGTATGCAAGTAACTGCTAGCATACTCTGGAAAAAACAAACAACTGTTTTGTAATCTCTTTATGGAATTAGCCTAGAGAATAACGAATGAATAGATAAACAAGTACATTTTAAATCAGATAACTACACTGGTGAGTTTTACCAAAATTTAAGGAAGAAATAATATCAATTCAACCCAAACTGTTTCAGAGAATAGGAGAGAAACACTTCCCAAATCACCTTATGAACAGCATTACCCTAATTACAAAACTGAACAGTGGTATTACAAGAAATTAAAACTACACACACACAAAGAAATCCTTAAAATATTAGCCCATCAAATCCAGCAATATATAAAAGGGATAGCACATCATGGTCAAGTGAGTTTTATCCCAGGAGTTTGGAGTTTGTTCAACATTCACTAATCAAACAAGGAGTAATTGGGTAAGGGACACAAAGAATAATTATGATTTGTAATGATGAACATGCTAATAATATCAATTTGATCATCATGTACTGTGCACAAATACTGATAGTCAACTCTGTACCCCATAAATATGTATAATCAAAAAATTTTTAGGAGAAAAAAACCAAAAATCAATCAGTGTAGTTCACCATATTAAAAGACTAAAAAAGCAAAATTGTGATATCATTTCAGTAAATACAATAAAATAATTTGGGAAAGTTTAATACCCATGCGAATTTCAGGTAAAGAGCAGATACCAGAAAAAGAAAAATTTATAGCTGAAATTCTACTTAATGGTGAACTACATTATTTTTCCCCAATAACAAGGCAAAGATGTCTAGTCCCGCCATTTCTATTCCACTTTACACTGGAGATCCTACCCAGTGTGACAGTTAAGATAAAGAAATAAAAAGTATGCAGGCCAGAAAGGAAGAAGCAAAACTATCTTTATTTGTAGGCAACATATCGTCTACATGAAATAATCAACAGGAATCAGCAAAAAAACTACAAGAACTAATAAGTAAATTTAGCAAGGTCATAGGGTGCCAGGTCAATATGCAAATTCAATTATATTTCTATGTACTAGAACTGAACAATTGGAAATTAAATTTTAAAAAGTCAGTAGTTTATTGTGATATCACAAATATGAAATACTTGCTTAACAAGATACATGTGAGATCTATACACTGACAACTACAATACTTTGGTGATATAAATTAAAAAGACCTAAATAAATGGAGAGAAATACCAAGTTTGTGGGCAGAAAGAATCAACCTTGTTAGAATGTCATTTCTCCCAATTGATCCTTAGATTACGTGTAGTCCTAATCAAAATCTCAGCAGTTTTTTTGATTGAAATTGACAAGCTGGCTCTAAATTTTACTTGAACGTTGTCAAATCAATTTTGAAAAAGAACGAAGTTGTAGAAATTACACTTCCTGATTTCATGACTGACTATAAAGCTATAGTCATCAAGACAATGTAGCTTTAGTATAAAGATTAACATATCAATCAATGGAACAAAATTAAGAGTCCTGAAATAGACCTACACATTCATAATCAATTGATTTTTAACAGATATATGCTAAGGTAATGAATGGGAAAGATAATCTTTCCACACATAGTTCTGAACAACTGGATATCCATATGGGGAAAAAAAGAACCCCAATGTTTACCTCATACTTACACAAAAGTTAACTTGAAATGAATCATGGACCTAAACATAAATGCTAAAGATATAAACCCTAGGAGAAAACATAGAACACCTTAATGATGTTGCTTTAGGCAAACCTTTTTTCAATTGGAATAAAAAAATATTAACCATGAAAGAAAATATTGATAAATCTGGCTTTGTCAAAATTACAACTTTTGCTTTTCAAAAGATACTCTTAAGAAAATAAAAAGGCAGACCACATGCTGGGAGAAAGAATATTTGCAAAATACATATCTGATAAAGGATTTTTGCTCAGCACGTATAAAGAACTCATAACTCAATAATAAGAAGATAACAAACTTTTAAAAATCAGAAAATGATTTCATAGACTCTTCACCGCAGAATATGTACTGTGATAACTGAAATTTTAACTATGTCTTTGGGGCCCTGGGTTTATTTAACTAAATCATAAAAACTGAAATTCGTGCAAATTGGAACTGTGCAAAGCAAGGACTGCCTCTGTTTAAGAAACATAATCACAGCTACTTTCAAAGTTTATTAGTTTTATAGGCTTGCATTTCCACTATGTGTCTGACAGGGAACACATTCTATGTTATTTTTGAGGGGAGCACCACCCCGTGTGGATGTCTGGCATTAAACACTCCTTTCCTTAATTACCCTACTGAATGGTAATAACAGTGGCCAACATTTATTGTACCATGTTGAGCATTGTTGTAAAGGCTTATCTCATTGTCTCTTTACAACATCCCTATAAAGAACGATTAAACACTCCTTTCCTTAATTACCCTACTGAATGGTAATAACAGTGGCCAACATTTATTGCACCATGTTGAGCATTGTTGTAAAGGCTTATCTCATTGTCTCTTTACAACATCCCTATAAAGAACATGCTTTTATTCTTTTTGTAGAGGCTCAAATAGGCTCAGTAATTTGGCAACATGAGATTAAAATTCAGTTTGATACCAGAACCTGTGCTCTTAACTACTGTGTTATACACATGGTAACAATACATATGATGACTATGTTAAGAAAGGAAACACAGGAAGCTATGAGAACATTCCAGAGCAGATAGCTTTGTCTTGTGACCAAGCAAGGCTTTTCTGAGGAAATAATGCTTATGCTCTTTCTTTGATAAGAGGAAACATTAGACACACGTGCAGGGAGAGATGTCGGTTCTAGGAAAGTCTCTGTCAGTTACTAGCCAAGCAGCCCCTGACAAGTAAATTCTCTGAATACGATTCTGCCCTTCTCTTATGTGATTACTGTCTTTTTAAGCCTTAACTTTTCATGCTTTCTCATCTCTTTTCCATTATGAGACAAGGGCACCTTTAGTGGACAAAGGTATTTATTATCTGAGTTTAACTATGACCTGTGTCAGGAATTGTTTGCTTCCCAGGCCATTACTCAGCTAATCTAGCCATCTGTTGGCTCAAATGGGTCACCTTGAGCAGAAGATTCTCACCTTGAGCAGAAGATAGAAGAATCTTCTACCTCACAAGATAATTGGTTTTATGAACCCATTCGCGCCTTTTGCCACATTCCTCATTCCCCAACTGGACTCTGATTAGGTTTCTAACTCATTACCCACCCTTTTGTTCAAAGTTCCCTTACCGGTCACGTACTTCTACCTTGATTGGTTTTTGTGAGTATTTGGTACCTGACTGGTCTCTCAGCTCTTATTTGATCACTTTGGACTTGATCATAAATCCATTTGACTTATGGAATCCTCTTAATGTACCTTTTCTAGCAGAATTATTGACCAAAAACCAGACCTTTTCCTGGTGTTTCTGTGTAGGATGACTTCCTGTAAGTCACCTGGGTTCAAAGGAGATGCTCACCCATACATTATCTTATTATTTGAAATAATGTTATGTTTTAGACTTTAATTTGCATTATGGGTTTTTACTTCGACATGAGTACTTTTTGTGTTCAGTAATAGCTTTAGAAAAGCAATGTCTGCTTTTGTTTTCAACCCTAGAAATGTTAAAAACAAGCTTTTATTCTGCCTAAATTCTAAAGTTTTATACATTTATTTTTAAAGTGTTAGCTCTCTTTTTAAATTTTGCATTAACATCTGTAGATTTCTGTCAGTTTAAATAGCAGTGCTTGAAGTCATTTAGACTTTTGAAAGCTGCCAGATTGCCTTATCATTGTCTTTGAGAGATTAGGGATATTTTTTTTTTTTGGAAGGTTGCCTTTTTTCTAAATAAAACTAAAGTTTTGTTTTTTCATTGTAATATTTCATTTTAATCTGGTTAAAAAAAAAAAATCCTAAAGACATCAACTCAGAGTCATCATTGTGATCATTTTGGTACCACATAACAGATTCCCTAAATAAATGTGCCCCACATGGTCATTCTAGTTTTCTCTCCTTTTTATTATTTTTCCATCTCCTCCCTCTTCTTTCAGTTGTTACTGTATGCTGATGGAAGCAGCTGCTTTCAATTTGTTGACTGATTTTATATACCCAATAACCTGGGCAAGGGCCCGCCTAAGGGCAGCTCCTAAATATACACCATTGTCACTGGAATTCTGATCCCTGGGCAAGTAAGGATTTATATTGGTAGTAGAAGTAATAAAATAACATAAAACACATTAAAATAATGATGTTGTTGAGGATCTCTATGACTCTTCCTGCCGCTATAAAGATCACTTGTACAGGATTTATCTTTTGTTAGATGGGCTGTGGACCTCACCTAGCATGGTGATATTTAATATTATTCTGTTAATAACATATTGGAGATATGATTCATATTTAGGATGACCATACATCCCAGTTTCAATGCCTGTTTTTCAGTTTTTAAATTTTAACATTTCCATTTGCTCTCAAAAGTTATTCATTTTTTTTTTTTTCCTTTTTGTCTTTTTTCGTGACCGGCAACGGATCGCAACCCTCGGTGTTGTGCCCGCACCTTGCTCAGCCAGTGAGCGGCCGGTCTGTATGTGGGATCCGAACCCTTGGCGGGAGCGCCGCCACACTCCCAAGCTGCGCACTGTAGCAGTGCGCCACCGGGCTGGCCCAAAAGTTATTCAGTTTTGACAACAAATTATATATTAGCCTATATATAATGCATTTTAAGTGATTTGGAAAGAATTAGTAATTTTTTTATTTAGGCCAGAATGTAGCTGACTAAAATTAGAAATTAAAACTCAGATAAGGGAAAATTATGCTTAATGTATTAAGCAAAAATAATGTGAATTTAAGGAATTTTTTTCTAATATCTTTTATAGGGAAAATTATGCAGCTGATATAGTACTCAAACATATGTGTTGAGTGAATAATTATATTCATTTACCTATATTTGAAGTAGAAAAATAACTGAAATTTTTTATAGGGAAAATTATGCAGCTGATATAGTACTCAAACATATGTGTTGAGTGAATAATTATTTTCATTTACCTATATTTGAAGTAGAAAAATAACTGAAATTAAAAAAAAAAGCTTTATGAACCTAGAAAACAGCATATAATACATAAGCATAGATTGAACATCTAATTTTAATAATTTAGAGACAATTTCTTTCATGTGTGTGACTAAAAATACAGAGCTACTTTTCTGTTTACTTATGTTAACATGTCTTTTGACTTAGGTAAACCAGACAAAACACATTTTTAGAAATTATACATAATTAATCCCAACTCTTTTTAAATACATGCTGGGAGGTTATTGGAAGGTGGCAAATTCCTCTGGACTAGTCTTCCTTTAATGTTGAATTTCTTTTATCTATGTTAAGTACCTATTCTAAAGAAATATAATCTCATGGTACTAACAGCTATTAGCTTCAGAGTAAATGTGTTAAAAACAGAACCATTATTTCTGTCATTGTGGATTTGTCTACATCTAGATTATATTAAATAATCCATCACTATAAACTATTTTTAAGTTTATTAAGTTTCACCTTGTGAAAATTTAGAATTAACAGAAGTGTTCAATGATTTCTAAAAGTACTCTTTTGATTAGGAAACTACAAAAACACATTAAAACATTTAATTTAGTAAAACCCAAGAACAGTCAATTCATGAAACGTGATATATTTAGATATTATAGTGCTAGAAACTTATTACATAAATGATCTAGAAATTATGAAATTATTTGGAGGGAGTGGAGAACAGGTGAGTTTACCATTGGGGAACCGTATGGTGCTTGATTAAATAGTGCAAGCAATTATATTTTAAGAAAATAATGCAACCCCTAAGGTACTTGGGGAAAGGACTTCCTTGCTAAATGCAAATTCATTTTCTAACCACATTAATTACCTGAAACTTTTGACACAAATATAAGAAACTTTTTTTAAAAATCACAAATTCAGCACTTTTTTCCACTTAAAAATGATGCATGGTAGGGAAAAGAAAGAGGGTCGAGATATGTTTCTGCTGTAATCTTTATTCCTTCATTTATTGTTTCAATTATCTGATGTCATATAACAAAATTGCCAAAAAATGTGTAGTGGCTTTCAACAGTATTATCTCTTAACTGTTTCTGTGGGTCCAGAATTTGAGAGCTGTTTGAGTGGTTCTGACTTAGGATGTCTTATGTCATTGCAGTCAGACAGTAATTGGGAGCTGGGATCATCTCAAAGTCTTTTTTACTTATATTCTTGATACTTGGATAGGGAAGGTGCAAACAACTGAAGTTCTTTTGGCATCTCTATGTCTATATGGTCTGTCCACATGATAGCTTCAGGGTAGGTGGATGTCACATGTTGGCTCAGTACTCCTAAGGCTCATGTTGTGGGACAGAAAGCCAGGTGGAATCCATATCACCTTTTTGACCTAGCCTTAGGAATCAAGCAGGGTCATTTCTTCCATATTATTTTCATTAAGGCTTACAAAATTCTGCCCAGGTTCAAGAGATGAGAACTCCTTGCCTCCACTCTTTGATAAAGGAGTCATGACACCATATAGTGAGAAGAGCATATAGGAAAGATATATATTAATGTAGCCATCTTTGGAAAATAGACTGCTACACAGATAAAACACTTGACTTTACTATAATGTGGAAGGTGGAATGTTGGAAGATTTGACAGAGGAAGTGTTTTAGTGAAGACATGAAGATAAAGGAATAGTCTAGGATGCTTACCAGTTTCCATGTTTGGGTAACCAAGTGGATGAGTGGTTTAAGACCTGTTGAGCTGGAGAAACTTGTAAAATATACACATAGAAATGGCCATTGGTCATTTATAAATTAGAATTCCAAATAAATGTGTCAAAGATGTAGACTTCGGAATCAGTGACTTTTAGATAGAATTTGAAGGCTTAGATGTAGATGATATTGCCTGAGAAAATTTTGTGGAATAAAAGGAGAAAAGGGGAAAGAATGTAACCCTGCAGAAAATAACACTTATCAAGTTACTGGGAGGATGTCAGGGAAAATGGCAGAGTAAAGGCCACCAAAAATTCTCTCCTTCACAAAAGCAATGAGAAAACAGAGAAAAAATTTCAGAATCAACTTTTTCAGAACTCTGGCAATTAACCAAAGACTTGCAGCAGTCTAGGGAGTGTTCATTCAAGAAAACTGTCTGAATCTTGGCAAGAACAACAAGCTTTTTGGCATTTTAACTTACCTTATTCACATTCTATCCCACTCCCCAGTTCTGAAGTAGCATTGAAAAGCAACATGCAGCAATTGTAAGGGAAACCAGTAGACTGGAAGCTACCAAAGCAGGCAACAGGGAAGCTCCTTCAAGCCCCATTTCCTGGGGACTGTCATTATTTGACCTGTCGGATGGTTCCCAGGAAGACTTCACTTAAAAGGCTGTCTTTGTTTTGACTTGGACCCACCCAGCGTGAAAAGCCTTTTCCCCCAGAAGCATTTGTCAAGAACAATTTGAGGCAATTGTTTAAGATCATTTAGGCAAACAATAAGCTAACCCAAAAGTTTAAAATGAAAAGGCAGGGAATGTGCTGTCCATAAGGACATTGATAATTTCCAAAATATTCCTTGGTTAAGATCATTTAGGCAAACAATAAGCTAACCCAAAAGTTTAAAATGAAAAGGCAGGGAATGAGCTGTCCATAAGGACATTGATAATTTCCAAAATATTCCTTGGAATCTAGAAGGCCATGCATGTAAGCATGACTGTGTGCATGCTCAGGAAAAACCTGAGAAGATTTTAAGCTCTTATTTCTGGCTCATCTTATGACTCAGTACCAAAAGGAACTGAAGGCTATGTCAGAGTTGTATTCTTCCAGATGAGAATTGAAGGAGCACACCAACATGCACACAGAGCCCCTTGGCAAAAGTGGGAAGACTTACTAGTTCCAAGAATTCAAGGAAACCTTTACCAGATCATTAGCTTGACCATGCAGCCAAGCAGAGACTTCAGTGATCACACATGACAAAGAACACAGACTTTACAGCACTAGTTTAGAACAGTCATTAAATAACAACTACACCACTAGAGCAAAAATCCCCAGCAACAAAAACAAAACCTGGGGAAGGAAGGGAATCTGATTTCCAGAGTTACCACATTATGATATTCAAAATGCCCATTTTTTGGCAAAATAATTATAAGACACACAAAGAAAAAAGTGTGGCACATGGGCGGGAAAAAATGAAGTCAATAGAAACTGTCCCTGAGGAAATACAGGTGTTAGACTTACTAGACAAAGACTTTAAATCAGTTATTTGGGATTTGTTGAAAGAACAAAAAGCAACTATATCTAAAGAGATAAGGGAAAGATTAATAGTTGATCTCTTATCAGAAACAATGAATGTTAAAAGGCAGTGGAGTGAAATATTCAAAGTCCTTAAAGAAAAAGACTGTTAACCAAGAGTTCTAAATCCAGTAAAACCGTCCTTTAAAATGGAAGGATAAATAAAAACATACCCAGATAAACAAAAACTGAGAGAATTTGTCAACAGCAACCTGCTAGACCTAAATGTAAAAACTCAAATTATAAAACTTTTAGCATACCAGAATACATATCAGAAAATTTTAATGACCTTGGATAAGGCTGTGATTTCTCAGATATCACAACAAAAGCAGATGCAATAAAAGAGAAAATAAAATGGACTTCAGGGCCGGCCCGGTGGCGCACTGCTACAGTGCGCCGCTTGGGAGCACGGTGGTGCTCCCGCCGAGGGTTCAGATCCCACATACAGACCGGTTCCTGCTCACTGGCTGAGCGAGGTGCGGGCGCAGCACCGAGGTTTGCGATCCCGTTGCCTGTCCCGGTCCGGTGTGGGCGCGACACTGAGGGTTGCGATCCGTTGCCGGACACAAAAAAAGACAAAAAGGAAAAAAAATAAAATGGACTTCATTGAAATTAAAAACTTTTGTGCTTCAAAGAACATAACACCATCAAGAAAATGAAGACAACCCACAGAATGGGAGAAAACAGTTGCAAATCATCTCTCTGATAAGAATCTGATAGACTATGTAAGGAACTTTTGCAACTCAACAATAAAAAGATAGATAATCCAATTTAACAGTGAGCAAAGGATTTGAATAGACATTTCTTCAAAGAAGATATACAATAAGCTCATCAAAACATGCTTTAACATCATTAGACATCATTAAATCAAATCCACAATGAGATACTACTTCACACCCACCAGGATGGCTATAATAAAAAAACTCAAACAGTAACAAGTGTTGAAAAAGATGTGGACAAGCCAGAACCCTAATACTTTGATAGTGGGAATATAAAATGGTGCAGTCACATTGGAAAACAGTTTGGTACTTCCTCAAAAGAGTAAATGTAGAATTACCAGAGGACCCAACAATTCTACTTTTAGGTATATCCCAAGAGAATTGAAAATACATGTCTACACAAAAACTTGTGCATAAATGTTCATAGCAGCATTATTCATAATAGTCAAAAAGTGTAAGCAACCCAAATGCTTATTGATGAAATGGGTATATCCATACAAGGAAATATTATTCAGCTGTAGAAAGTCAGTTTCTGATACATGCAACAACATGGATAAACCTTAAAATATGTGAATGAAAAAGCCAGACA
>NW_007731262.1:23155-24782 GCF_000696425.1 Galeopterus variegatus | reverse complement strand
TAGCAGCATTATTCATAATAGTCAAAAAGTGTAAGCAACCCAAATGCTTATTGATGAAATGGGTATATCCATACAAGGAAATATTATTCAGCTGTAGAAAGTCAGTTTCTGATACATGCAACAACATGGATAAACCTTAAAATATGTGAATGAAAAAGCCAGACACAAAAGGCCACATATTAAATAATTCCATTTATATGAAATGTTCTGAATAGACAAATCCACAGAGACAGAAAATAGATTTGAGATTTCTAGGGGCTGGGGACAGGGGGAAATGGGGAATGGTGGCTAATGGTACAGGGTTTCTTTTTGAGGTAATGAAAAAAATTGCAAATCAGATAATGGTGATGGCTGTAAAACTTTGTGAATATAATAAAAACCACTGAATTGTACACTCTAATAGGGTGAAATTTATAGTAAATGAATTACATCTCAATTTAAAAACAAGAGAGTGGGCTATGGAAGAAAAGGCAGTGAATAATATTAAGAGGGAATATACCAAGAGGTGGGAGGACTTGTGAGAGATTGATCTCATGTCCAGTCAAGGGCAAGTTTTTTATCCTCAGTTTCTGAAGATTTATACATGACTCACCCATAATTACCTGGATCTTTCAATATGTTTCTTTTCATTTGTTCCGGTTGCACTCTGAAAAATATACCAAAACTGAAATATTTATTTATTTATTTTTCCTTTTTTTGTCTTTTTTACTGACCAGTAACGGGATTGCAACCCTCGGTGTCGCGCCCGTACTGGGGACCGGCAACGGGATCGCACCCCTTGGTGTTGCGCCCGCACCGCGCTCAGCCAGTGAGCGGGAACCGGTCTCCACATGGGATCCGAACCCTCGGCGGGAGCGCCACCACGCTCCCAAGTGGCGCACTCTCCAGTGCGCCACTGGGCTGGCCCCAAAACTGAAATATTTAAAATAAAGAATTACTATAGGAAAATTCATTTGTGAATGTGTCAGTAGGTGGGGCCAGTGTGTTTGTGAGAGACAGATGTAGAATATGGTAGAAAGATAGATGACAGAGTTTAAAATGCGATTATTTCTTTTTGTTTAGTTTTTTGATTTGCCCTAATGTAGCTTTCTTGTTCAGAAAGAGGCACAAGGCTGGGATAGCCCCATTTCACTACTTTGTCTTGTCAAGAGTGTAGTTGCATTAGGACTTTAAGTGAAAGTCCTTACCCACTGGCAGCAGTTCTCTTTCATGTTGCCAGTTACCTGCTCTGCTCCTCTGGTTCATTCTCCACAGTCCCCGGGAAGTCATCTTCCCAATTACACTTCCATTAGTTTTATTCCCTGCTCACAGACCTCTTATACATCCCACTGCATGCACAATAAAGTCCAGTTCCTTGGCCTGAGGCTCCTTTATTTGGCCGAAACCCTGAATTGTTGTCTCTGAAGTCAGAGTTGAGTGGGAGACAGACAAGAAAGTAGATAAGAGTAGAAATAACCAATAATGAGCTGTGTCTGGATAAGGTGGAAGGATTGGTGCCAGTTTATGTTTCCAGCTCCCTACCCTGGCATTGGAAACTTGTTGTCTAAGCTGTCAAGAGAAAAGTATTTCTTTTTTTTTTTTTTTTTCCTTTTTGTCTTTTTTCGTGACCGGCAACGGATCGCAACCC
>NW_007731262.1:2935-22837 GCF_000696425.1 Galeopterus variegatus | reverse complement strand
GGGGGGGCGAGCGGCCGGGGTGGGGGGGGGGGCTGAGCGCTGGGCGGGAGCGCCGCCGCGCTTCCCAAGCGGCGCACTGTAGCAGTGCGCCACCGGGCCGGCCCGAGAGAAAAGTATTTCTTATTAGAAGATATTCCTAAGGATCTTCTAATAGCAGCCACAGATTTTGTTTCAAAAGTGTGTATATGTTTGGGGTTGGGGAGGGGTGCACAAATCTTATTTAAGAAATTGTGCATAGAAAACATTTTCTCTTAATTTCACCTCAAAATAAAAAGGATGTAACACTGAAGAATTAAATACTACTTTATCATATACTTAAACTTTTTAAACCAAGTGGAAGGGAACAGCTTTTGAGTCCATTTTCAGGTAAAACATTTTTTTATTATGCCTTTGACCAGTCAAAGAAATTTAGACATTTAGTTTCTGCCTCTTTTGCTAGTAAATTATTTTGTTCACATATTTTGTGGTATTTTTGTATTTAAAAATTCTGAAGGCTTATAGCCATTAATAAAGATTAAGATTTCACTAAAACACTCTAGAACAAATTCTGGTTCACAATACATGTGCATGTAGGATTTTATTTGATCTTAATTTTTTCTGTGTGAATTGAAAACCACAGTTCATCAGGAAAGCACTGGAAGGATTTTAGTAGCTTTAGATTCTAAGGCAATTAACTATAACCTTCCAAATAAGAGGCACTAAAAATTCTTACAAGTTTTCCAAGTTCTGTTCCAAGATTAGAGTGCTAGAGATGAGTGCTTGTGACAAATGACTGGTATTAATCATGTCAAGAGGCTGGTTTAGAATGCAAGCAAGATTATGCACAAATCTGAATGAAATTTAATAATGGGTAGAACATAGGATAACAGGGAGTGCCCTCCAGAACCTAGGCAACTATAGATTTAGTCTCTGTTAGTCAGTCTTTTAAAGTAACCCAAACAGGGGCATTGACAACATTGAGTTTCTGGACCTGCAATGTGGGGGACCAGATCATGATCCATGGTGGATTCAACAAGTTGATGCCGCCTCATGGATGGTGTCATAAGAGAAGCAGGAGTATTCCTGGAAGGCAGCTGGCCAGCTAGCTTTTCCCCAAAATACATTAACCTAAATAAGAATTTTTCACTCAAGTATCTATAAGAAAGTAGCATTTCAAATTTTTAAACTGAAGATATAAATATGTAATCTGTCTTTTATAACCAGATATCCTAGAGAGGAGATAAGGAGGTGACTCTCCATTGATCAAAGTCATAGACTAACAATTCCTAAAGATCCAAGGGGTGTAGAGAGCTGGGGGCATTTTGTTGAGAACCATGGTGCTGGAAAGCCAGTGAGATTCCAGAAGCAACCTTAAGGCTCTGCAGACCCAGCCAGACCATATCACTGAGGCCCACCCCACACACACCACACCGTCACCTCCAGGGTGCTAGACAAGGGAGACATCATCTCCCACCATTGCCCACTTGAGCCAGGAGTGTGAGAGACCCTCAGACCCATCTGCAGCCTCCCCCACTGGCAGAATCACCATGACCCGTTTCATCAAGGGTCCTTCCACTGGGTTCTCAAGGTCAAGAACAAAATTGCTTTCAGTATCATCAGGCAAAAGAAGAATTTAACAGCTGGATAGAAGAGGTGATTAGCATGAGCACTGGAACAAACTTTCAGTGGGGCTTAAAAGGCTATTTAATCTACTTCAGACTTAACTAGACTCAGTGAAGAAGGGCAGTGAGTCTTCCTTACTTCTTACACTATCATCAGGTTTAAGGTATGAAGCCATTGGACATTTTCTAAGCAAATGATATTTTGAGACTGGAAACATGACCCAGGTTGAAACTGCTGACATCGGAGTCAAGTGTGCAGAAAAACAAGGCATTTTGATGAAGGAAAATCATGAGTTGAACTTGCAGATGGGATAAACAAATATACTAGCCAGGTGGGTATGCCAGCCTAAGAGATAAGCTGCTATCTTTAGCCTCCCAAATTACAAACCAATAAACTTTATGAGTAGACAAGAATAAGCCATCAAATAGGCAGTAACAAATGAGCCAGGCTTAGATGTTGACACTAGGTACTAGAAGACAGTTTCTGTATCTAGAAGCTGACATTATAGCCAGTGGACATCTTAATATCTCTGCAGATGGGTATCAGCAAGGTTGTGTCTGGGCTTGGGGGCAAGTATATGATGCTAAATGCTATGCTGCTCCAACAGAACCAGTAAGTCATGATGGAAGCCAAGGAATGGGAATAGAAGGATCTGAAATCGCTGGTAGCAATCGTCAGTCATAGTATCTAGATGAATATCATGGTACATATCAAGATGACTTTAAGATATGATCAGTATAGTGACCAAGATGCTAATATTAAAGACCTATACATCTTTATGATCTTCTACTTTAACTGGTATTTTTAAACTATATGAGGTATTTGAAGTTTTTTAAAAATATATAATTTAGTATCTGATTTATAATTTATAATATAATTTAAATATTACTATTCCTTAAGTATTGTTTGCTAATTTTTAAAGTAATGAGCAATGTGTACAAAATAAAAATACCATAGTATATAGAGTTGGTGTATTATCCTACCTGCGATAGATGAATGTCTGTGTCATTCTCAGTTCACTTCAGCAGGCAGCAGAGGTGATTTTTGCACAAAGCACTGTGTTAAATTTGATAAGGGTTTCAAGGAAGATTCTTGTGTTCTGAGGACTCATAGCCTACGAAAGGAGGACAAACATATATATACAACTCTGCTACAAGACAAGCCTTTATAGATGCCATCACAGAGGTACACAGTGCTGTAGTACTCAAGGGGGAGGCAGAATTCATGATGCTCAGAGGACATGAGGGTTGCGATCCGTTGCCGGACACGAAAAAAAAAAGACAAAAAGGAAAAAAAAAAATTTCACAATGAAGGAAAGGAAAGACAGAAAAGTAGCTTGAGACAATGGTGTCTTCACATGTATGTTTGTGGGGTAAAGGGAAGGGGGCAGTGGAAAGAGAAAGACTGAAGCTATGAAAGAGTTTGACTTATCTCTTCTTTTAATGAATATATTTATCCTCTTCTTACCATTCACAAAATACTTTGTCTGTCATGGGGATACATATGAACATGAAAAAGAGACAATATGGCCTTAAGTGAGTTTATCATTTGACAGAAGATTATAGATGCCATAGAACTTTTTATACTCCCCACAGGAGTGTAACTTCCATAACAGCAGGAATTTTGCCATTTTCGTTCACTGCTGTATCCCCAGTGCCTGGAAGATTGCTTAGCACACCATAGGCATTCAGTAAATGTTGAATAGAGGAATTAAAAGTTTCAACAGAAAGAGTATATTTGAATTATTCAAGAAAACGATTATTCTTTCTGTTTCATCAAGAGTAGTTCTTTTACATAATCATTGCTTAGTAGCTGTGGTGAGTAGGGTGGAGGCACTTACAGAGAACTGAGATATAGGTCAAACTGAAGAGAAAGGTAATGAGGTTAGAAGGGTTATTGTCAAACAGTCAGATATTATCTTTCCCACCAGAACTTTTCCAAGAACATACAAATAATATTTCTCTGTAGAACCATTACCAGAACTTAAGACTACATTAACAAACCTGGAGGGTAGAGGTTTATCTCAATTTTAGATTCAATTTCTATGATTCGTGGACTAAGTAAAAATGAGGAATGGAGGAAAATATGTTTGCACTTCAAACTGTTAGCAAATCAGATTCAGGTGAGCTCGCCACCTGTTGCCTCGAGGGAAAAAAAATAGAAAATGTATGAGGCTTGGAGGAACAAATATAAAAATTACCTTGAGTGGAAAAGACATATAATAAAGCTAAAAATTTGCATTTTTCTGCTTATATGGTTACAAAACGCATAAAGTAAGTAGATTGTTGCTGTCATAACACCAAACCTTTCTAAAGAATTCAAACTGCAAAAGTAGTTAAATGATATATAGAACAGAATTTCCAAACCCTGACTGAGCATAAGAATCACTTGGGGGAAAATTGTTAAGGAGAGAAATGTGTGGTCCCCATGCCAGACCTGCTCAATAGGAATCTCTGATGATGTGGAATTTCGATGTGCAGATAGGTTTGGCAGCCACTGATCTAAAGTATGTACTAGAGAATCCAGTAAATGCATATCTATTAGTTTGCAATAATATCTTCTACTTGAAGTTTAGAAATCATCTCTTCATGGAATGAAAACATATACTTTTGGTCTCTATACAAGGCAGTTTAGGTTATCCAATATTCCTTCCAGGGGGACTGGACGTACTGGTAGGTATGGGGTAGGGGACCATCTCTATTGTAAACCCATTCAATTTTCATTCTTGCCTCTAGTATAAAAGCAGGCCAATTATTTTTTTATTTGTATGTTCTCTATAATTAGGTTGAATTTAGGAACTTTGTTCTATTGATTTTGTATTTTTCATATCAACTACAGACATTAAATTACTCTTATTTGTTAAGGAGAAAACTGCTAAAATTCCTATAGCAATCTCAAGGATCTTGGAAGTTTCGAGTTAAAAGAGATCTAAGGGCCATGTGGTTCTGACGTTTTCTGTAGACTCCTGTTCAGGGAGAGGGACTTTCAGAGAAACATCAGCTCTAGCAACTCGTAAAGCAGGTCTTGATCACTTAATTCTGATAATTATATACACAGTGACTAATTATCTAATATATGCTTTTTTATATATCGTGTAATATAAATTTACTTTTTAAAAAGTTTCTAGATTCCCATATGTTGTGTTTCTTCACTTATTTGAAATTCAATGGAGAAAATTTAGTACTTTTCTTTGAGAAAGGGACATTAGTATGTGACTAGTCCTGAATTGTTTTAATAAGAACAAAAACTAAATGTTCCAGAATTACTTGCTTATAGCTACAAAGCATGTTTAAGAAATAAAAATCTCTTTCATTAAATGCATGAGGGGAGAAAAAGAATTGTTTTGAAGTTCTATGATCAGCTTATATAGGCTTCATTGTAAACTGATGCTAAAGAGCCCCCATTATGATCTGTATATTTTGGTGCCAGAAGGCTTTTTTTCTTATGCTAGATTATTAAGTTCTGTCAGCTGCTGGGCTGTCATATAGAGATATAGTAAATCACATTATATTTTGTCATGGATTACATGGAGCAATAAATTTGGGAATAAAGATCAAAGTAGTTCCACAATCACATCTGAGTGTAGGAGGGATGTTTAACTTGTAGAAAACTGATTTAGGTAAAGCTGTTGCAGTTCTTGTGTGAATTTGAAATGAATTTGGATATTTAGTTGAAAATGAATGAGGATCATATCCCAAAATGACTTTCCATTTTGTATTTAGTTCAGGGAAGTTAATTCTAACACCTAGCTGCATGACTTGAATTAGATAAATAATTACATGCTGAGAGTGGTAAACTCAGTGAAAATTGTATTTATGTATTTTAATTGCTTTTGTGATTAAACAATATATTCTATTCTACTTTTATTTGGGGTTTTTTGGGACCACATAATTAGTTAAATACTCTTGTAGTAATGCTGTCTGACTCCTTGGAGCTGAACTGTTTGCTTTTTACTGTGTTTAAAACCATTAAAGTAAGCCAGTTTAAGCTCACTAAGCAGCCTTGATTATTTAGCTTTTGATGGTTATTATCTTTGCTCTGGGTTACCATAGAAACTCTTTGAGGGTTATCAAAGTTGATATTTATTTATTTAAAACAACCAATCTCAATTATTGGGCTCTTTTCAGAAAAAAATCACAGTAGAAATGAGATAATAAGGCAGAAATGTGTTATATATAAATTATTGTCCTTGTGCTTTTATTTAGGAAAGTGCCCTCAGTTATATCCTCAATTAGCTAGAACAGTGGATCTCCAACTTGTCTGATTATTAGAAGCAATAAGGGAGCTTTTAATACAGATTCCTGGGCCACAAGATCCCAAGATTAGAAGCTTAAATAACATTTTCTCCTTTCATGCTGGCATCATCTTTCCTGTCTTTCTTTCTTCATTCTAATCCTGTTGGGAGAAATGTTTTTAAATGCTATAGACTGTTAATAGACATTTAAGCTTTATAAAATTATTTCTAAAAATTTTGATTTCTTGTTTTATTTTTAGTCTCCTACTGTCATCATTTTATTTTTTTCCTCTAATGAAATCTAGATGATTTATACTAATGCTATTATAAATCAATCTGACATTAGACTTAAATCCCCCCCAAAATCATATGAAGATTAAGACCTCCCAAGTCCAACTGGAATCAGAATGCGGTGTAATTGGGATATAGATATGATAGCCTGCAATATTGATTTTGATTTGAGAGGGAAAAAAAGGCCAGGTGGTGACTGTATGTGTGTCATGTGTATCCCCAAGGGACATGTTAGACTAAGATGGGAGGTTTAGCAGTGATGCTGCCAAGGCCTGGTTGGAAGAAACTGAACAGTCTGAAGAACTCCAAAGAAGATCATGGAGATTATATTCGTAAGCCCCAAGCTCTCCTAACAGGCTTTTTCTCCTGTCCTCTGATAATGCTGTGAGGCCTCCTAAGTCCAAGGCTCCCTGGTTGGAGCCACTATTTTAGAGTATCACTGTGCAAAATGAAAAGCAATGGCCCAAGCCCCTCTGTTTAGAAAATATAGGTCCTATTCAGGCTACTTCTGTGCAAGGAATCAAAGGAGCTGAAGCTGGAGAGGTGAAGATTGCAGAGAGAATGGTTTAGGGCACTTAAACTGGGCTCAGCCACTGAAGCTAGGTGAGGCCAGGCTGGTAGTTTATGGGGGCTGTTTCCACAAGAGTGTGGAAATGTGGCTTGCACATTCAGCAGCTATTTGGCCTGGACTGAAGTGACCCCTGAGAGGAGCCCTTGTAGTCATGGTCTGTATCTTCCTAGTTAGTTCTCACCATTTGTACTTATCCCCAGGCTTCCACCTGAATCCCTGGTCCCTCCATAGATCCATGCTGGGATTTCAATCAGGCCCTCACCCCTGCATTGGTTTATTGGAAGCCCTGATCCCTCTCACCATTTGTACTTATCCCCAGGCTTCCACCTGAATCCCTGGTCCCTCCATAGATCCATACTGGGATTTCAATCAGGCCCTGACCCCTGCATTGGTTTATTGGAAGCCCTGATCCGTCACAGTCTCTGCTTCTGATTCTTCTTCCAAAGCTGAAAATGGTTCTTTCTGCTTTAGGACACAAATGCCAAGAACCCCTTTCTAGAAGTCCTGCCTACCAAGTCCCCTATTGCATTCTCAAATTAGGTTCTTCAGGTTGCAAATTTTCTAATTTACTCTTGCCTGGGATTCCTGGGATTCAAGCTGCCAGCTCCTTCTACAGGTAAAGAAGAAGAAGGCTACCCATTTTGTTTTCTTCAGCCCCTGTGGTCAGTTTCAGCTGCTACTCCCTTCCTGTGAGGCACACTGAGCCTGCTGGGCTATAGTAATGACATGCAGTTGAAACACAAGGGGGGACTGCAATCCAGTTCTTTCAAAAAAGCTGTATTTGCATCATATTATGTACTAGGTGCTGGGAGTTAATATATTTAATAAATTGCCTCTGTCCTTAAGGAGTTGTCAGTCTACTTGCAGACAGGTGATTTCAATATAATATAATGAGCAATAAAATGGTATGTGTGTACAGCTTGATAGAGAAGTGTGACTTTGCCCAAACTTAGATTTCCTGAGGTTTTCCTAAAGACTTCCTGGAGGAGATGATGTTCAAATGATTTTTGAGAGATGATTAAGATCCCACCAGGAAAAGGATATACATGAAAAATACAGATTGGACAAAAATACAGGATATGAAACAGCACATTCAGGGAACTACAGTCTGGTATTAACAGAAGCATAAAGAGTGGAACGTAGAGAAACATGAAGCTGGAAAGATAAAGACCTGGCTCCACTTGTTCCCACTAAGGAACGTGAAGTTTATTTAATATTTGCTGAGAAGCAATGAAGGGTTTTAAATTACAAAGTGATGTGATCATATTTCACTTTAGATAGAACACCAGTTGAAAGATGGTGGGTGAATCTGTATCATATAGTAAAATAAAGTATCTAGAGTAGGACAAACAGAAGACTATTGTCAAAATTCAGGAGAGAAAAGGTAAAAGCCTAGAAGTAAAAATTGGCAGCACTGTCAAGAGTGAGGGAGAGAGATTCTAAGAAATTCTCCTAAGTTTCTGATTTGGGTGTGCAAACAAAAGTGCCACTAAGATAAGGAGGAACAGATTCAGGAGGAAATTACTGAGTTCAGTTTGGGACAGTTACTTGAGTACCTGTGGGACATTTTTGAGTGCCTTTACAGCCTGCAGTTGGACATGAGTCTGGATCTGGGTACAAAGGATGTAAAGGCTAGAGATAAAGAATTGGAAGTCACATCAACAAAAAGGTGGTTTAAAACTATAAAAATGGATTTATTAAAAGGGAAGGTGGCTATAGTAAGGAAAGAGCAGATGGCATGGGACAGTTCTTTAAAGTCAGCTAAAATTACAAAGGAAAACATAGGGGAAACACTCCAGGAAGTAGGACTGGACAAAGACTTTACAAATAAGACCCCAAAAGCACAAGCAACAAAAGAAAAAATAAACAAATGGGACTATATCAAACAAAAAAGCTTCTGAACAGCAAAGGAAACAATCAACAGAGTGAAAAGACAACCAACTGAATGGGAGAAAATATTTGCAAACTATACAGCTGACAAGGGATTAATATCCAGAATATATAAGGAACTCAAACAACTACACTGTAAAAAAACAAATAATCCAATTAAAAATGGGCAAAGGAGCCGAATATAGATTTTTCAAAAGAAGACATACAAATGGCCAATGGGTACATGAAAAAATGCTCAGCATCACTTGTCATCAGAAAAATGCAATCAAAATCAAATTGAGATACCATCTCACTCCAGTTAGATTGGCCGTCGTTAAAAAGACCGAGAATAACAAATGCTGGCAAGGATGTGGGGAAAGGGGAACTCTTCTACACTGTTGGTGGGTCTGTAAATTAGCACAGCCATTATGGAAAACAATATGGAGGTTTCTCAAACAACTACAGATAGAACTACCATATGATCCAGCAATCCCACTATTGGTATATACCCAAAAGAATGGAAATCATCATGTTGAAGGGATACCTGCACTTCCATGTTCATTGCTGCTTAATTTACAATAGCCAAAACGTGGAACCACCCTAAGTGTCATCATCAGTGGGTGACTGGATAAAGAAAATGCAGTATATATACACAACGGAATACTATTCAGCCATAAAAAAGAATAAATTCTGCCATTTGCAGCAACATGGATGAGTTTGGAGAAAATTGTGTTAAGTGAAATAAGCCAAACTAAGGAAGAGAAATACCATATGTTCTCACTTAAAACTGGGTGCTAAGAAAAAAGGAAAAAAAGAAAGAAAGGGGGGGGGCAGAGAGAGAGGAAAGACCACAACAATTCATTGAACTTCCAGGAGAGAACAAACCTAAGGTTACTGGGGATAGGGTGAGAAAGGGAGGGTTTTGGAGAGGGACAGGTCTGGTAAAGGACATAAAGAAAAAACATGATTTGTAATAATAAATATACTACTACTAATAAAAGTAGCATAAAAATAATTACTTATGAATAAACGTTAACAAAAGAAGTGCAAAATATGTACATTGAAACTGTAAAACATAATTGAAAAAATTAAAGAAGACCTAAATAAATGGAAAGACATCCATATTTATGAATCAGAAGACTTAATATTGTTAAGATGTCAGTATTACCCAAATTTATCTACAGATTCAGCACAATCCCTACCAAAATCCCAGCTAGCTTTCTTGTATAAATTGACGAGCTGACCTTAAAATTCATAAGGAAATTCAACAATTAGTGCTGGGAAAACTGGATATTCACATGCAAAGGAATGAAGTTGGACCTCTGCCTCACAACATACACAAAAAAGAACACAAAATGAATTAAAGAGCTGAATGTAAGAGGTAAAACTATAAAACTCTTAGAAGAAAACAATAGGGGAGAAATATGTTATAAAACAATTAGAAGAAAACGTAAGAGTAAATTGTCGTGACAATGTATTAGGCAAAGGATTCTTATAATGCCAAAAGCACAAATAACAAAAACAACAAAGAAGATAAATTGAACATCATCAAAATGAAAAACTTTTGTTATTTAAAGGACAATATCAAGAAAGCAAAAGAACACACAGAAAAGGAGGAAATGATTCCAAATCATGTATGTGGTAAGGATCTAGTATCCAGCCCACATAAAGCACTCTTAGAATTCAACAATAAAAAGAAGTAACCCAATTTTTTTTAAATGTGCAAAGGATTTAAATACACATTTCTCAGAGAAGATATACAAATGGCCAACAAGCACATGAAAGATGCTCAACATAATTAATCATTAAGAAAATGGAAATTCAAACAGTAAGATCCACTTCATACCCACTAGAATAGATATAATCAACAAGATGTACAATAACAAGTTTTGGCAAGGATGTGGAGAAATTAGAACCTTTATACTTTGCTGGTGGGATTGTAAAAAGGTGCAGTCATTTTGGAAAATAGTTTGGCAGTTCCTCCAAAGTTAAACATAGTTACCATATGACCCAGCAATTCCACTCCTAGGAATTGCTAGGAGAATAAGAATTGAAAAAATATTTACCACAGAAGCTCACACAGGAATGTTTACAGCAGCATTATTCATAATAGTCAAACATTGGAGACAACCCAAATGTTCATCAACTGATGAGTGGATAAACAAAATGTGTTATATCCATACAATGGATTCGACAATGAAAAGGAATAAAGTACTGTTACATGCCACAACATAGATGAACCTTGAAAACACGCAAAGTGAAGGAAACCAGTCACAAAAGGTCACATATTTATATGAAATATTCAGAATGGGAAATCCATAGAAACAGAAAGTAGATGTTTTAGTGGTTGCCAAGGGAGTGGTTGAAGGGAGGGGAGAATGGAAAGTGATTGCTAACGGATATGGGGTTTCTTTTTGAGGTGATGAAAATATCCTAGAATTTGATAGTGCTGATAAATGCACAGCTCCATGAATATAACAAAAACCACTGAATTGTATGGTTTAAAAGTGTGAACTTTATGATATGTGAATTATATCTTACTAAAACCTGTTCTTAAAGCTTTCTATTAAAAATAGAAAGTCTGACAATGCTAAGTTTGGTTGAAGGTGTGGAATAAAAAGAATTCTTATATAGTATGGTGAGAATATAAAGTTTTGCTTTGGAAACTAATTAGACACTATCCTGTAAAGTTGACCATCTGATTTATGAACCATCAATTCAACTCCTTAACACCTGCCCTAAAAACTCACAAATATGCACCAGAGACATGTACAGGAATGCTTATAGCTGTACGGCTCATGGAGGGAAAAACTTGAAGAATCCAAATGCCCATTTACCAAAAAAAAAAAAAAAAAAATTGTTCTGTTCATACAATTGATTATTCTAAAGCAGGGAAAATGAAGGAAATACAGTTTCAAATGAAACATCATGATTGAATCTTAAAAAAACAATGTGTGAAAAAAAGCAAGTTGCAGAAAACTACATAGAGCATGATTATGTTGGTATAAAGCAAAAAAAAAAAAATATGTTAGAGATACCTGTTTGTATGTTAATTTTTTAAGTAAGGCAATAAATAAAATTTAGGAGAGTGACTAATTCTCAGGTAGGGCCAGGGCATATAGAGTGGGGTGTAGGGAGGAAGCGAACAGGTAGATGAAATGACATTTGTAATGCTAGATATTAAGTGTTCTGTTCCTTTGTATGCATTTATTATGTCATAATTTAAGCATTTACAAGTAAAAATGATTAGTACTGTCAAAAGCAGCAGAGCACCCCAGTCTTGGGAACATATTGGGAAGAAAATTGCTTCCCCAGTAAAGAGGCTAAGCAAATAGCTCTTTTCATGGGCTCAGAGTGGAAGGGTGAACAAGAAAGAGTAACTAGAATTGACTGCAAAAGGCTGATTTTGGTAGCGGACTTTCCTAATAGCCTGACCTTGCAGTTTTATAAGCTCAGCTATAGTAAAGTAACCTCTATCTTGTTTCCACTTTATCCATGAAAACATGCAGCCATGCCTTAGACCTGACATTACTCAGCTAGTTCGCCTCCAAGATCTGTCTATCGAATTCTCCTTTCAACCACTCTTACCTTGCCTTTTATTTTTCCCATTTCCTCACACATGAGGTTTTTGTCCTCATTCCAGTGCTGACTCACCACTCTCTAATCCATTGCCATCTTGAACTTCCACCATTCCTACATCATTATTCAGGTCCCCAGCTATTATAGTATTAGTGTCTATTTCCTTTTTTAGTTCTAATAGAGTTTTTTTTTTTGTCTTTTTCTGTGTCCGGCAACGGATCGCAACCATCAGTGTTGCCCCCGTACCAGACCGGGGACCGGCAACGGGATTGCAACCCTCAGTGTTGCTCCCGCGCCTCGCTCAGCCAGTGAGCGGGAACCGGTCTGTATGTGGGATCCGAACCCTCGGGCGGGAGCGCCGCCGCGCTTCCCAAGCGGCGCACTATCCAGTGCGCCACCGGGCCGGCCCCCTCAGTCCTATTTAATCTTTATTGTCCACTTTATCCATACATTATAAAATAATGCCCAGGAAAGTTAAATCATTTGCCCCTGGTCACACCACTCAAGTTGGTTTAACTCAGAGCCTGTACTCTTAAAAAAAATTTTTTTTTTCCTTTTTGTCTTTTTTCGTGACCGGCAACGGATCGCAACCCTCAGTGTCGCGCCCGGACCGGGACCGGCTACAGGATTGCAACCCTCGGTGTTGCTCCCGCGCCTCGCTCAGCCAGTGAGCAGCCGGTCTGTATGTGGGATCCAAACCCTCGGCGGGAGCGCCGCCACACTCCCAAGCAGCGCACTGTAGAAGTGCACCACTGGGCCGGCCCCAGAGCCTGTACTCTTCACCATCACGTTCTCCTGCTTACCACCTGGCAACTATTGTGGAATAGTCAATCAAAACAATTTGAGTTGATGGAAAAGATGATGGGAATAGCTTTGAGAGCCAGGGTGATGGGAAATTCCACTACACAGCAACAAAAAAATGAACAGCTTGTGTCTGTAGACTGAATGGAGGATAGGGCAGGTTTTGCATAGACATCATATGCATGGCTGTCAAATGTTTCAAATATTGCTTTTAAACGAATTGGTATAATAATTCTGTCTCAATATAGATGATTCAGGAAAACTAGGTAAACTCTAGGTCATTTTAAATTAGGAATATCTAATGACTAAATCTAAAAATGTCCTCTCAGCACCTATTCCAAACTCCAAATAATCCAGCATAGGAAATAGAGCTTTTGTTAGGTATTGAGGTCATTGTTTTTTTTATGTTGAACTGCCTACAAATCTAACATAACAATTTCCTGTAAATATGTTATTTCATAAACTTTCAAATTAATATTCATTATATTCTTTTTTGCTTGTAAAAACGAGCCAAAAAGTAGAAAATTTTTCAAAACAATAAGTAAAATATTAATAGAATTTATTAGAATGCCAAATTGGGAATTCTAGCTCCTAGATTCAAAGTTTATTTGAAATAATTTATTACTTGACCAATAGTTCAATTAACATCATTTGATCATTGAACGATGTCATTTTTTGATCTCTGAATTCAAAATTTGAGGTAGATCTACTTCCCCAAAGTACTATACTGCAGAATATACCACTCATGTAAATTATATTAAATATATTTAAAGTGTGTATTATGCATGTTAAAATTTGTTAAATACAGTAGTTATTTTCCTTTGACATTTGTCAAGTCATACAACATTAGATTTTGGTGTAAAGGATAATAGTGTCAAAGACTTATAAAAATATTACAGAAGGTAGAGATCCTTAAAAAAATTAATTGGCTCCATTTACATTTGGTCTTTGATGATAAATTCTTTTTTGCACATCAGAGCAATAGTTGCTTCTTCCCTAGAGCAAAGTAAAGTTTTTTTTCTCCTTCATTCTCTAAAAGTTTGTATTTCTGCCCAAGTAATAAATGAGTTTCAGTTTCTGTGGCCTTTGCTTCAGAGAGCTTCTCTGAGGGTGAGCTTTGAAATATGATTAGATCTTAATTCTGTAACTATTTCCATAAGCTTGTTTCACAGTTTGCTTTCTTATTCAGTGAGTGGGGTGGGGAAATGCATGTAAATCTTATGTGATCATTTATGGGTGTTAGCTGTGTAAATATATGTTGCAATGGTGAGAAAATTAGTCCTTCTGAATTACAGTGAGGGAAGAAAGCCAACCGTGCCATGTTATTCTTTAGGTTATCTGTCATTAACTACACATTATTTTAGCCCACAGTACTGACCACAGTTACTTACTCTGTGTGGACAGAGAATATATCTGATACTAACATTCAGAAACAGGGCCAAATTTAGGAATATATGGGCACTTCTTCTTAGAATGGATTTATCAGTATTTACTGAGTAGATATTCAGTAATTAGTGATATTGATAATGATACCACAATCTCTTGAAAACTGTCCATGGTGAACCTACATTTTTTGGAAGGAAAAAAAACTGCCTAGTTTCTTTCTTCCTTCTTTAATAGAGGATGTGGCTTCTCCGTGGAATTCTTACAAAATGAATAGGCAGTGACAAATGCCAAGACACTTGGAGTTCCTAATTATTAACTTCTGGTTCTGGGTAAAGCAACTATCTAAGATGATTCAATCAGTTTCCTAGAAACAAATTAAAACTGAGGAGTCATTAAATATGGACCAGTGACACTGCATGTGTTTCGTTACTTAGACTAGCTTGCCCTTTCCTCAAGTTGAGATTTATATGTAATGATGGAAAAGGAAAAGAATTCTTTAAGTACTCTTTCTTGTAATATTTCTTCAAACCGAAAGCTTATCCTTGACTCAAAGATTCAAAAGTCTTAGGATGAAACATCAGGAACTTTATTCATATCTGTCCGAAAGCTTATCCTTGACTCAAAGATTCAAAAGTCTTAGGATGAAACATCAGGAACTTTATCTTATTCATATCTGCGTCCTCACCTGACACATAGTAGGTGTTCAACAAATGTTTACTTCCTGCCACTCTTCTGTCACAATTACTTGTTTCAAGAAGGGGCTTTGAAATTGGAAATGTGATAATCAGAAGTCTTGTAAATGGCAATCTGCCTGCTAATCCTCAATTAATTAGTTCATCCTGGAGAATGTCATAAACAAATTACCATGATCAAATTGAGGATGGATTCAACCTTTTTTCAACATTCAGTTCAGTAAATATTAAGTGTCTGATGAATGCAAAGCACTATGAATATTTCTTTAAATGAATAACAGATAGAAACTTCATTTCAGTAATTTTTTAATCCATTCTGAAAGTTAAAAGAAATGGAAGTGAAAGTTAAAATAGTTTCTTAAAACCATTGATATTCTGTTTGAGCAAGCATAGTAACCTGCAAGGCATAATTACATATGGAATCTCTAACAGCTTTTGTGTTCTTAACTAAGCAAAATTTTATTGTTTAGTACAAGGTTTGGGAAAAGTTATCACTATAACTACAATGTGAGAAGAGTAATTTTTTATGAATTAATATTAAATTATATACTTAAAAGGGTTTTTTAAATAATTAACTTCCTTAAATATTTGAATTATCTTAAAATGTCTTCAAATATTTATGGCATATAAGAAAAATTTTATTTACCAAGATGAAAAGTAGTGTGGATGCATTCTCTCATGAACATTTATACCCAATTTCCATTTTACCCCAAATTGCATTTTACCCCAAATTCTCTTTCATCTCCTCTTAGAGCTGATAATGAAGTATGGTAAATCATATTTTATAAATACTAATAAAGTTTCCACTTCTACCTACCCCCCTTCCTTACTTTTAATATACTAAGTGGAAATGAAGAAATAGTAAGTTTTTTTTCCTCTCCAAAAGCTATTAAAAAACTTAACAATTTAGCCCATGTATACTTGTTTTAGGAATTAATGAAAAAAAGAATATTTTCCAAGCAAGTACCAAGGGCAAAGCAATCATGCCAAAGCCACGAGCTTTGTTCATAACCTATTAGGAAAGATAAGACACATTTTCAAAAGACTGTAGAATAGCCATGTATATTACCAGGACTCCAAATACTAAAGGACAAAAAACAAATCACTTCTAAGGATGTGAGCAAAAAAAAACAATGCTAGCATTTGAACTGATCTTCATACCTCAATCAGTAAGATTAAAGAAAAACATGATAGCAGAGAGATGGAGACTGCAAAGCAAAAAAAGTGGCCTGGAAAACCTCAGTAATCCATATTTGAAAATGTTTATTCATTCATTTAGCAGTTATTGGTTGTGATCTTTGTTGGTTTTGGAATATATCAATGAGCAGAAGAGACATAGATTCCTGTCCGTGAGATGTTTATATCTTAAGAGGATAAAGATAGTGTTTGAGGGTGTTGAAGCAGAAAACAAATGTGGGTCCCATATCACCGAGGACCTTGAGTACCAGGCCAAGGAGTTTGGACTTGGTAAGCAAGATCTTCAGCAGAATTACCAACAGCGATTCAGGGTAGATTAGTAATTGGCTAAATATAGAGGCAAGGAGACAAGTCAGGAATACTGTCAGCATGAGATTTAGAAAGAACTGAACTGAGTAAACTCACTGGCTGAGCGCGGTGCGGGCGCAACACCGAGGGTTGTGATCCCGTTGCCGGTCCCCGGTACGGGCGTGACACCGAGGGTTGCGATTCCGTTACTGGTCAGTAAAAAAAGACAAAAAGGAAAAAAAAATAAAATAAAAAAAAATAATAATAAATAAACTTTTTTATTAAATTGGCAAAGATTGTGTTAAAATGACACCGAGGGTTGCGATCCCGTTACTGGTCAGTAAAAAAAGACAAAAAGGAAAAAAAAATAAAATAAAAAAAATAATAATAAATAAACTTTTTTATTAAATTGGCAAAGATTGTGTTAAAATTAAAATACTTAATCCTTACCAGTATGTAGTGTAATGGACACCTCAGACACTGATGTGTGACTGTAAATTGATACAACCTTTCTGGATAGCACTTTAACAATATGTATAAAGAGCTATAAAAAGCATTTCTGTACATTGACTTAGTAATTATACTTCTTGGAATTTATTTTAAAATCTAATCAATGCTGCAATGGAACATGTTTGTAGGCAGATATATACCATGCTGTTATTTATAATGATAAACTGTTTGGAAATAACCTAAATATCCAGCAATAGAGGGAATGGTTTGATAAGTCATGCTATATTCTGGCAGTATCTCAAATAAAAAGAGAAAACTGAATTTACTGTTTAGTATAATAAGGGCTAGCTATGCTGGTTAGACAGTCTCTCTGAGCAGAGCAGACTTCTGATATTGTATAGGGTTTTTGGGATAGGGCTGGGGAAGACTTTTAAAGCTATTGCAGGCATCATCATTAGAAGCATGGTGACTTGTGTGAGACTTGCTGATTGGTTGGCCCTCAGAGGTGTGTTTGTTGGAGTGAGTCCATCTCTGATTGGCTCGCTTTCAGAAGTGAGGGCCTACACCTCTTGGTTGTAAAAGTGTGTTCACCAAAGTGAGTTGTCATTGATAAATTGAACAGGTCTAAAGACAGTTCTTAAGCCATAAAAAAGAATGAAATTTTGCCATTTACAGCAACATGGATGAGCTTGGAAAAAATTATGTTAAGTGAAATAAGCCAGGTACAGAGAGAGAAATACCACATGTTCTCACTTATATGTGGAAGCTAAAAAAGTTGATCTCATAGAAGTAGAAAGTAGAATAATGGTTACTAGAGACTAGAGGGGGGAGGAAAAAGGGGGAATGGGGAGAAGGTAGTCAGTGAATACAAAATATTGGAGATATAGGAGGAATGGGATCTAGGGATCTATGGCTGTATTGGGAGACTATAGTCAATAACAAAGTTCTGTGTATCTTTGCATAGCTAGTCGAGGTGATGTTGAATGCTCCCAACACAAAGAGGTGACAAATGTTTGAGGTGATGGATATACTAAGCACCGATCATTGGACACAGTATGAATGTACCCAAATATTATATGGTACTCCATAAATATTGAATTATCATGAGTCAATTAAGAAAAATAAATTAAAAAGAGAGAAATAGAGAGTAGAATAGTGATTACCAGAGGCAGGGAAAGGGAGGGGAGAGGATGGGTTAAGGAAAGGTTGGTAGACTAGTACAAAGATGCAAAGTTACAGTTAGATAGGAAGAATAAGTGCGGTGCCCTAAAATGACAATAGCTAATAGTATTGCATTGTATATTTCAAGATAGCCAGAAAAGAGGATCTTGAATGTTATAACCACAAAGAAATTATCAATGTTTAGGTGATAGACTTGCTTACTATTCTGATTAGATCATTATACAATATATGCATGTACAGAAACAACAAACTGTACCCCATAAACATGTACAATAAAAAAATTTTAAAATAAGTAAATAAATAAAACCAGTTCTGATGGCTATTTGTTAGTGTGGCTACAGAACCATCAGTCTTTTTCTAAATTTGTGGGAACATTTTTTTTTTTGTCAACCCGTATGATGAAATAGAAACTTTTAAGTATTAAATTTTGAAATAATTTTAATCACATGGAAAATGTTTATGACATAATGCAAAGTGAGAAAAACTATAATAAAAATATTTTCACCTTCCTGCCCGTCTCTCTTCTCAATCCCCTTATTCCGTGTGCAGAGGCAGCACTGATCTGAAGGGGCACGTTGCTTGGGCCATGCTTACTGGAGAATGGGATCCCTGTCTGTCATTCTTGCTTGGCTGTGTCTTCCTGTCCTTCCTTATCCATGCCGCGTGGGGATGAGGGGTCTGGAGCCTGCCAGGGTAGGCCTAGTCATCTGGCCCTCTCTCCTTAGGCCTAAGCATGCTCACTGTGGCTTCAGGTTCCTCTACCGTATGGTTGGCTGAAGGATGGCCAACTGTCAGTTCAAGCCTGGGAGGAGGGAGTCTTGACCTCACGAGGCTCAAAGACTCAGCCTCATGTTCCTGCCCACTCACCACATGGAGGGTGTGCCCAGAAGCTTCCTATAAAAATGTGGCTTCTTGTGTCTCAGTTGCTGCCATTCCTGCCACATCTGTCTCCCTCATGGAGGGGAGGCAGATGGCAAGCCAGGATCTGTGCCAAATGCCACCAAAGCCTCACTGTAAACCTTGATAGAGATCTATCTGCAAAGGGTACAAATCTCAGAGCATAAGCTCAGATGTGCGTGTCTTACTATAATCCCAGTTTCTGATTTGAGTTACCATTTGGCTGGGTAGCAGAAAATTGACACTTGCCCTCTATCACCTCAGGCTTGTCACTCCCCCACCTCTCCAGGGCAGCTCTTATCATGGCATAGTGTGGCAGATAAGGTGGGCTCTGGTCCTGGGTATCACCCACCCACCCAGGCATCCATTGTGACTTCTATTGTCCCCACTGATCTTTGGTTGCCAGTTGATATGGGTCACAGCTCTGTCATCCTCCTTCCTCTCTGAAAGCCTTTTAGTCCTGGCATTCCCTCTATTGTGTCCATGCTGTTCTCAGACTCCTAAGAAATTTAATATCCTTCCGGCACATGGTCAGGGAGAGCAGTGAGCCTGCAGGGAACTGGGTGCAGCAGTCTTGCTGGTGTGTGTAAACCCACATACCACAAAGCCCACTTCTGCTGGGGACTCTAATATATATGCCAGTGGCTAAGAACTCTAGGCCAAACAGTCTCTTACCTCCTCATGGCCTGTGAACATAGGCCCCTTCTGCTCTCAGAGTAGCCCTTACCTGCATGGGCTCTCTACTCTTTCCCCATCTCCCAGGCTTAGCCCACAATGCAGGGCCTTCAAGAAATCAGGCCTTTGGGCCGGCCTGGTGGCGCACTGGAGAGTGCGCTGCTTGGGAGCGCGGCGGCACTCCCGCC
>NW_007731262.1:0-1276 GCF_000696425.1 Galeopterus variegatus | reverse complement strand
GGAAAAAGACAAAAGACAAAAGACAAAAAAAAAAACACGTTCAAACAATATGTGACAATAGGGCAAGGGAAAAATAAGTATTAGTTGTTTCGTTGTTGTTGCTATGATTGTCATCATCATCGTCATCGTTATTATCACTTAATATTCACCTTCTTACAGAAGCCTTCTCTGATGTAAGGTATCTCATATTTTTCCCTAATAACACTCTGTGTATATCTCTTTCATGATACTTATTATGCAGTATTATATGTATTCACTTAATGTTTCCTCTCCAACTACATTAAATCCTTTACATCTGTAAACATACAGTGCCTAACACAGAGGACGTACTCAAAGTAAGTGTCTGTGAAACTAACAAGTACACAGGGGCATATCAAGATTTCAGAAAGGGCTGTGTGTGTGTGTGTGTGTGTGTGTGTGTGTGTAAGAGAAAAACTAGCTTTTTTATAATCGCGTGGGAACTAGTCCATGTAGAAGGAAATACTGGTGATGTGAAAGGGAGGGAGACTGGGGAGAATTAATTATGCAAGGCTTTTGATAGTGGCAAGAGAAGTAGAATCCAAATTTTGATGGAACAACATTACTCCTTTAACCAGTTATCATGATGTAATTTCTGTCTTTCTCTATTTTCTGTGAAAGCTTATGTAGAGTTGGTGTTATTGCTTCCTTAGATGTCTGATACAATTAATTAATGAAACCACCTGGGCCTGGAGATGGTGTGTGTGTGTGTGTGTGTGTGTGTAATAGATATAGGGCTCTGAGTTTTTTATTTCTTGTGTCATTTTGGGTAATTTGTAGAATTTAAGAGATTTATCAGTTTTGTCTAAGTTATCAAAAATGTGTAAATATGGTGTTCATATTTTCTTATTACAATCTGTAGGATCTGATAGTGATGTCCCCTCTCTCTCATTCCTAATATTGGTAATTTGTGTCTTCTCCTTTTTCCGATCAATCTCTCTAGAAATTTATCAATTTTATTGTTCTTTTTAAAGAACCAGCTTTCGGTTTCATTGATTTTTCTCTGTTTTTATCTTTTCTATTTTATTGATTTCTGCTCTTATATTTATTATTTTCTTTCCTCTTCCCTTTTTGTCTTTTTTCGTGATCGGTAACGGAATCGCAACCCTTGGTGTCACGCCCGCACTGTGCTCAACCAGTGAGCGGACCGGTCTCTATATAGGATCCGAACCCTTGGCGGGAGCGCCACCGTGCTCCCAAGCGCCGCACTCTACTGAGTGTGCCACCGGGCCGGCCCTCCATTCCTTCTCCCCTTAAT
>NW_007731261.1:153410-165037 GCF_000696425.1 Galeopterus variegatus | reverse complement strand
AAAAAAAAAATAAAACCAAATACAAGGACAGATAAAAGATTTTAAAGAAAAAAAAACAAAAAAACAAACAAACAACAAAAAAAACAAATGGATATGTGGGGCTAATGTAAAATGCACACTGGATTTCAAAACTATATGATATGATATGATTTTTATATGATGAAAAGAATATTAAATATCTCATTAATAATCTTTATGATGATTATATATTGAAAAGATAATATTTTGAATCTATTGAGTTAAATAGCTAATGTTGTTAAAATTAATTTCACTTGCTTCTTTTTACTTTTAAATGTGGCTACAAGAAAATTTAAAATTACATATGTGGCTCAAATTATATTTCTATTGAACAGCACTGTTCTAGAATAAGACTCATCTAGTTCAAATCTTAGGTCTTACAAGCCGTGTGACCTTTGGCAAGTCACTTAACTACTATAGGTTGAGTGAGAGTTGTAATAGCAATACTCATCTTTTGTTCTCTATGCTTTTAAGAATAATATGAGATAATATATACTATATGCCTCACACAGTGCCTGACACATCATATCATGCAATGTAATTTAATTTGTGTAATCATCATTGCATCGTGTATTTATTATCTATGCCACAGTTTTCATTTGGCCAAATACCGAAATGCTATTACCGTATTTTCCATTCCATCATGGCCAAATTTCCCTGGCTTGCTCTAAAAATGAAGATCAATACAATATTAACCAAAGCAATTACGGAATCATGGTGTGTTAGAAAGAGCACTGAGTCAAGGGCGTGCCTGTTCCCCCGCACGCCGATCGGATTTAGTCTCACAGTGTGATCTTGTTTCACTCACGTTTTGTCTCAGCACCTCGTTTTCCTCCTACGTAAGTTACTAATGTTGGACTAGAAAATGCCTAAACCCCTTTTCAGAAATAAAAGCCTGGAATTTCCTTGAAATTGAGGAGCATGAAGACACATACAGATTGGAAAGGAACCCAATTGGTGACGTGAGAAGAGGGAAAGAAGAGCAAAGTGTGGAAAAGTACACATTTCTTCCAGTGGGCTTCACTGTTTTCCAAATGAGACCTGCTGAGGTTCACTGGTCTACCCCAAGGCTCAGTTAACTAAACTCAGGAGGGCCCAAGATGCATAAAGTGCCCTTGGGTGAAACATGCTATGGAATTCAATTCTCATTTTCCTGTATTCTGCAGACATGACCTCGTGGAAGCAGAATATAATAGTAGTAGTTACTGAATCCCTATTAATGATAATAGTTAACACATGCTATGGTTTGAATGTGGTGTCCCCTCCTAAATTTATGTTGAAACTTAATCCCCATTGTGGTGTTATTAAGAGGTGGAGCCTTCTGGGAAGTGATTAAGTCACTTTCTAATGAGACATACGGGCAAGAGAACCTAAACATCTTGCCCATGGTCACAGCACTAGCAATGGATTCAAACCTAGACAGTCTGACTCCAGCACCTTCACACTTAACACTGTGCTATGCGGGCTATCTTGTGCCAAGCACCACATCAGTTGCTGGGGTTACTGGGGAAAATGTGACATATGGTCCCTGCCCTCATAGAGCTTAGTGGCTTATTGCAGAGACATAGAAAATAAGTAAAAATAATTATACAAACTAAATGCATTAAGAACTAATGTGTATTTCATACTTATGATGTATAAGGCATTGTGTGAGGCCCATGGTATATATCATCTCATGTTATTCTTTACAAAAGGCTGAAAAATGTATCACAAATGCCATGAGGAAGATGTGAGGAATAATATGATATTATAAAACCGGGGGCCATGTCCTACTTTTGAAGCATAAAGAATATCCAGGGACTTCTTCACTAAGAAAGAGAAATCTCAGCTGACACCTGAAGGCTGCATAAGAGTTACACAGCAGTGTGTGTGTGTTTGGTAGATGATAGTGGAGATGACAGAGAATATTCCACGTAAACAGAACCCTAGAATGCTGAGCTCAGTTTCTGTATATGTAATTTGTAATTTTTCAGGGCTGTTTTAAATCTCAGCACCATTCATTTGCTATCCTGCTTTTTGTATCATCTGTTCTACCACCCCTTCCTTGGGGAGACCGTCTGACTCTCCCAATCAGGGCAGTTCCTCTTGATATGTTCTCACAGGGCAGTGCTTGCCTCCATCAGCCTTACCATTAAGTTTAAATTTATTTGCATGATTCTTTGTTTATGTCTGACTCCCACCAGACTGCAAGACTCATTAGGGAAGAGACCAAGTTTGTTTTTGCTCAGTATTGTATTCCTAGCATTGAAAATTTGTTGAATAAATTAATAAAGAGGTATTTAAGATTTATACTGTCACTAGCCTAAAATTATCACTATGAGTTATCATTTAGCCCTTAAACCATACACTTCCATATGAAATAAAAATGAACTTTAGATAATAGACTATTGTAATCTACTAATAGGGCACACGGAGTTAGCCTCACCTGCCTTTCCAGCAGTGCCTTTTAAAATAACCTGTATTCATGATGTTTTCTAAGTAATATACCTCATGCAAAGTCAGACTGACAGGTCTATGAATCAGTTGGTAAAATAGGCAATTTAACATTTCTTTATTCCTTGAAGAAAAATGGGTAACCATCTTTAAAAAAATAAATTATAGAACCTTTTACATTGTTTCTCTGATTTTTCCACATAGTAAATCAAATACATTATTTATAATTAGTGCCTTTTGGTTTCTTTTCTTCAGTGTTTTTCTTTTTATACTTTTTTTAAATCTAAAGGATATTTAAAAAGTAATGTGTTTTATATTATGTCTAGTGAAAGAATCAGACAAAAGATTAAATATTGTATAATTTTAGTTATATGAAATTCAAAAATAGGCAAAACTAATCTATTATGCTATATGTCAAGTGAATAGCTACTTTTGTGGAGATTATAGACTATAATACACAGAGCGCCTTCTGGGAGGCAGGTGGTATTCTCTTTCTTGTTCTGGGTGCTTGTTACATGGGTGTGTTCAGTTCATAAAACTGCATCCAGCTGTCCGATTATGATTTGTGCATTCTTCAGTTTAAAAGTTGCAGTTTAGGGGCCGGCCCGGTGGCGCACTGCTACAGTGCGCCGCTTGGGAAGCGCGGCGGCGCTCTCGCCAAGGGTTCGGATCCCACATACAGACCGGCCGCTCACTGGCTGAGCGAGGTGCGGGAGCAACACCGAGGGTTGCGATCTGTTGCCGATCAAAAGACAAAAAGGGGAAAAAAAAAGTTGCAGTTTAATAAGGTTTTACAAATTTGGAAAAATTAATGAAGCAAGGAATTGACTTTTTATCTTCTCAGAAGATTTTCAAGGACTTAGATGGAAGGCCATATTAAAATGGCTGAGAGTTGAATATTTCAGAAAAATTGCTCAAGATAGATTAGTTGAAGGGGTCGCATTATAGGTCAATATCTCTGTGAAGAGGTTATGAGTGCTGCTCCATCTGGAGTGGCTGAGGTGGTGTCTGGGGAACATTAGAAACTCCAGAGAGACTTGGAGACAGGATTCAAACCCCAGTAGACTGGATCTTGAGCCTGACTCCTGAACAGCACACTCTATCATGGGCAATACCATTGGTATTTAAACCTGGCTGCCCATTGAAGACCTGTTAAGGTCTTCCTTAAGGAAAAAATGTTAAGGTCTTACCCCAGAGATTTTCATATGAATTTCACATGGAACCTGGACATTGGAATGCTTTAAATCTCCCCTGGTGATTGTGATATGCATCAAAGTTTTTGAATCACTATTTTTGCTATATGATTATACTACATTATGTTATACTTTACTATACTGTAATACTATACTATGCTGTGCTGTTCTGTGTTATGCTATGCCACAGCATGGTATACAACTACCCCAATGTTAAATATCGCTTGCGAATACATATGTATGTAAGATAAAGAATTGAATGGAAATGATAAGCACCAAATTCAGGATAGTGATTACTTCCAGGAGAGAGGGAATGGGCTGAAACCAGGAAGGATACATGGGTGAGTTCAGCACACACACACACACACACACACACACACACACGTGCTCATAATTTTAAATTTAATTTATTTCGTATATATTTTTATAATTTTCTTAAGCTGGATGGTGGGCACAGATAAAATTAAAATCATTCATTCATTACAGTATTTATTTGGCCCCTACCATGTCTCAGGCTCTTTTTCTAGGTTTTGGGGATATAGCAGGGAAGAAACAAACAATATCCCTGACTTCATATAACTAACACTTTGGTTAGGACAAGTAGAAAATAAATAAATATAGAACTAAATATGTACTCTATAAGGTTGTAATCAATGCTATGGAGAAAAATGGAGCTGGAAAAAGGGATATGAAATGGTGAGACTGGGGCAGGGGAGAGATAACTCTTTCATTTAGGGTTGTCAGAAAAGGCCTTTCTGATAAGGAGCCATTTCAGCAAGACCTGAGAAATTGGGGAAAGGAGTCAGACAGATATTTAGGATCAGAGTATTGAAGGCATAGAGAGCATGGAGTGCTCACACTCTGGGCTGACACAGGGAAAGTGGAGTGGCCAGGTAGAGAGTGGAGGAGACTGTCTGGAAGGAGGAAAAGTGTCTCGTGTAGGACTGCAAGGCCAGTGTCAGGAATTCGGATTTTACTCTCTATGATATAGCAAGTCCTTGGAGGGGGTTACATAGAAAAGTCATATTCTTTGTGTCTATTATCTATACCTTCAACCTTTCATAATAAGTTAAAAAAAATAGAAAGTGTTATCAGACACCGATATTGCAACATGAATTAATTTATTAGATTCATCATCTGTGATGAGAGGGGCTCACGGCACCTTCAGGGCCCCATGAAGGTAAATTTGTTAAAAGATCCAAGATGGGAGTGGGTGTGTGCATGCACGCGCACGTGTGTGTGTGTGTGTGTGTGTGTGTGTGTGTGTGTGTGTGTAGGGTAGGGAGTGGTTGCTGAAGACAAGTTGTACTTTCTCAATTTGACGTCAGCATTATACAAACGATGTACCGGTGTGCAGGGATGCGATGTGCAGGTACAAACAATGTACTGATGTGCATGTACTGATACACCACGCAGTGGGCTGGTGCAAGTCTTAGGAGACCAGAAAGCATTATCAACAAAGACAGAGAGAAATAACAACTCAGGTCAGTGCACAAACAGGAGGGCAAATTCCTGATTTTGCCTTTTTAAAGATTCTGTTGTAGATGCCTTTTATTTCTTCTGTTTCATTTGAGCTATGGCTGTGGAAGAAGGGCAGAAATGTTGCGTTCGAATTTAAAATGACTTGACTGTTCTTAGAAGAGCCTTCAGTAAATTAACTTTTTACAGCCAGACGCCATCTTTGGTTCATTTGCTCTGGGGCTGGCATGCTGCTCTGAAAAATTTCAATGGTTTGTACTTTCCATTTGAAGCTCATCAGGAATGCATTGCCTTTGCTATGCTCCAGCTTTCTTCTCCAGGGAGATGGAGAACTCTCAAAGCCAAATGCTGAAGTACTTACTTCTCTTAGAGGTTTTCAAACAACACACACAAGTGCATTGATGCAGATGGAAAAAAAATCCACTAGGAAAGCATTGTTGTCCCCCACCTGATATACTCTGTCTCCAATCTTCATTTAAATATCCCAAAGGAAACTAGAAATGATTGCCTCTTAATTTTTTACCCTTTATTCCTTTATGTTTCATCTTTTGCTGTCAATTTTGGGTGTGGAAAGCAGTGGTCAAGCTGCCAGAGTGTGAAGAATCCATTTAAAACCAATATACATGTTCATGGCTGTGGGGAGAGGAAAAGGTCAATTAATAATTTTATTTTCACATCTGCCTGCTAATTTTGATAAAGCTGTAAGTTTGTAGTCCACTAAGGAATCTGGCCTGCACTTTAGGTGGTGAGTGTCTACTATTGAACCCCAGTTTTGCAAATGATTATCAAAATGAAGAAAGCCAGTGTTCTTATTGATTGCTATATATCAAAGGATCGTTGATCTTTGCAATAGTGGAAGAATTCTAAAATGACAGATGTATATAATATGGTAAAGAAATGCATCTGACAGGAGAAGAAGAAACTATATTTTATTTATATTTTTAACATTTTTCTTGGAATAATAATAGCTAATGTTTATTGAGCATTTACTGTGTGCGTGGCATATGTAATACACTTAAGATCTTCATTTCTCAAATTGTAATGTGCATGCCAGTCACCTCGGGATCTTGCTAAAATGGAGTTTCTGCTTCAGTAGGTGTGGGGTAGGGTTAAGAGTGCATTTCTAACAAGCTCTCAGATGGTGCTGATGTGTTAGACTTTCATGCACAATTTGTCTAGCAAGACAGTATATAATGTATTATATAATTTAGTCAGCATGTAACCCAGTGAGGTTGTTAGTATTATTACCTCCTTATAGGTAAAGAAACTAAGGCTCTAAAGCTCAGAGAGGTTAGGTGGATTGCTCAATGTCTCAGGTCACAAATGGCAGACCTTATTCTACCCAACTCCAGAGCCTGAAAGCTCAATAACTATCTTCTAACTGCCTTCCATAAAAATGGAATCACTCTTGATGACTTTATCCCATAATTAATGAATACATTTTAATAGGCAATAATATGTCTAAGTCTTTTAGTTTAGTCAAGTCAGTCTTCCTTCATTTTAATAGGTTTTTGCAGCCTGTATAAAGCTCAGTTTATTAAGTGAAGCTTGTTTTCTACCTTTAGACCAGCTCATAATCGCAAACCACACTGACATTTGCCAAACTGCTTCCGGCACACTAACTGTTTTAAATGTTAGTCTGGTTTCACGGGAGACATTACGGAGGACATCAATTTCAGCTCAGAAATGTGCCCTGCATAAGAATGCAGGCTGGGTAAGGGTTTCTTTTAACATTTCCCAAACTAATTATTATGGATAAGCACATTGTAAGCATTTGTATTTGGTATTAAAGCAATTTGTCTATATTCAGATCAATTTCAGAAATATTTATTGAGAACCTACTAGCTTCTGAGTGCTGTGATTCAGGCTATAATGGAGACAAATAAATAAAGTCAAGCCAAGTTTTCCTAGGAAGTTACAATAGTATCCTTACCTCATAGTGAATCTGAGTGTTAGGAAGTTAATTATTAATTAACATTTCTGCTCAAGCGTGAGAACCAACCATGGACATGTTTATGAATGGGGCAATGTCTGCTTACATTAGATACATTTGGCTTTAAATGGTGCTGAGAATACAGGTGCAAGGCTGTTGATGTGATTCCCTGCCCTCATCCCAAATGAATTATTTGCCTTGGGTGGAAATACTCAGTCACTCACTCCTATCTCCTGTTGGTTCAAAAGAATACCTACTTTAAAAAAATTTTTTTAATTCACATGAATATTATAGGTAGGGACATTGAAGAGACAACAATAGGTACTATCTGTGAACATTAAAATTCATCCAATCAGCCAATGTGTATCAAATACCTACTAAGTGCAATATTGTGAGCCAAGTTTTTGAACTACAATAAATCTGTTAGGCATTGTCTCTGCCCTTAAGGAACCAACAGTCTAATTCAGTGATTCTTAAACTTTCATGCGCATGAAAATCACCAAGGGTATATCCATACAATAAAATTCCACTTAGTAATAATAAGTATTAAACTATTGATACACAACAACATGGATGCATCTCCAAAACAAGCTGAGAGAAAAATTGGGCACAAAATACTGGGTATATTCATTATTATGAAATTAGTTATGAATAAATCAGACAACTGCAAATAACCTCATGACTTTACACTTGTTTTGTAGAAACTACCCTTAACCACCCAATCTAAAGGAGACCCTCTCTTTACTTTTTTCATAACATTTTCTATAATTTGTAATTATAAATTAATTTAGTGATTTACATGTTTATCACCTGTCTCCCTACTAGATTTTAAGTTCCAAGAGGGCAAGAGTTACATGTTCATTGTTTGCCACTATATAGGAAATGGCTTTTAAACAGTGATACAGCAGTGATACAATGCCCTATAGATATTTATTGCAACAATGATTGCAAACTCCTTTAGAAGAGCAATAGCTCATTCTTCTTTATGTCTTTCGTTAATAACAATAAGGACACAAAGGGAGGCTCTCAAATATACTTTTTGAATAAAAAAAAGAAATCTCCAGAAATGATTTTACAGCTCGTAATCTAGAAACAGACTAAGAAGCTCATAATCTTGGAGTTGGCTGAAAGGTATTTATAGTCTTTTCCCGTGACTGTGTCAGCCAGTATTGAGTATAAGAATAACTAAAGGGAGAAGGACTGGGTTCTCATGCTGGCCACAATACCCGCTGCGGTCCAGCCCCACCACCTGCTGTGGTCCATCCCTGTGGCAGGAGGGCAGGGTCTGCAGTCCAGTGAAACCCCTTTTCAGTGGTATTGTCTTTCACCACCTGTTGTGGTCCAGCGCCAGTACCTGTTATATTTCGGTCCTACCTCCCACTGTGTTCCACTTCACTACCTATTGTGTTCCAGCCCCACCACCTATTGTGGGCCAGCCAAGCACCCTCTGTGGTCCAACCCAGTGGCTGGAGGGGAAGGTCTGTGGTCCAGTGAAACCCTTTCTCAGTGGTGTTGTCTTGGACAGCTTACTTAGGCTTTCTAAGTTTTCCATCTATGACACGGTTCTAATAAAAGCCTTACTTCTCTCATAAGGTTGTGAGAATTCAAGTTATCATAAAAAACTTTTGTCATAGCATCTGTCACATATTGAATGTCTGGTAAGTATTCAGGATGATGATGATGGTGATGATTTATCTTTGGAATGTTTCATGTTTATCTCCTCTGCAAAAGCGATCTCTATGATCACTTCCATTTATAGCATCCTTGGATTCTAAAGTATCAAGCAAGTGTAAGCAAACTGGGAAAGCACCTTTCAGTTCCTACAGTGGTCATGCACATGAAAAGGTCCTCAGCCTTGAATGTTGTCTAGCTGGAACACTGCTGACCCACTACCAGGAAATAAAGATAATTATTTTTAACATTTTAAGAAAATAAGCAAATGTCTTTGNGATGATGATGATGGTGATGATTTATCTTTGGAATGTTTCATGTTTATCTCCTCTGCAAAAGCGATCTCTATGATCACTTCCATTTATAGCATCCTTGGATTCTAAAGTATCAAGCAAGTGTAAGCAAACTGGGAAAGCACCTTTCAGTTCCTACAGTGGTCATGCACATGAAAAGGTCCTCAGCCTTGAATGTTGTCTAGCTGGAACACTGCTGACCCACTACCAGGAAATAAAGATAATTATTTTTAACATTTTAAGAAAATAAGCAAATGTCTTTGCTAATAGGCTAATACTGAAGAAGCAACTGCTTGCTAATTAGGGCTTTATTTATTTGAGACATTTTCTAGTTTTTCCTCCCACACAGTGGAACGTGTTAAACAGGTTGGTTTAGCTTTATTTTACCCATCTGAAGACGGACTTTCCTGAGCTTTTGGCCAACAGCCAGACTTGGTGTTTTTATTTATGGCATTCTCTGCCTCATGCCTGACTGATGCCAAATATGCACACACTGGAACCCAGTTAATTTTGTGCTCGCCTTGCAGAGCGATTTAGAATAATTGAGGCTCTTCAGATTCTCAAGAGTCATTTCCTTTGGAAATGAGTACAGTTTGGGTCTGGGCAGAGTAGAGTAATTTGAAATTAATGGAGTGCCTTAAGTTTTTTTAAGAGGACTACATTTCGCAAACCTTTGGAGTTTGGGCACTGGTGACCACCAGTGGCTGTCAAAGATCTGGGCCACCGTTAAAATATAATTGCTGAGCTTAGTAGCTGGCATCTTGAAAATGCAACCCCCTGCGCTCACACCCTCATTTTCCAATGTTTTGGGTTGGGCACATAACAGTCTGCTGAGGAATAAAGTGCAGTAATGGTAGTGTAGAAATCTGCTGCTAAAAATTCAATTTACCAGCTCAGTTATTTGAAATGGCTCTTAAAGGGCCAGACACATGCAAACTATAGTGCTTTCTCCCTCTTGGCTGGCCCCCAGACTCTTCAGACAGGGTCTGGGTTCTGAAGAGAAGGGAGGATCTGCCCCCATTCCTGCAAACTAACAACTCTTAGGGATGATTTATCTCCTGAGACTGACAGAATGCAGCTCTGCAGTTCTGCTCTACTCTCAGAATCTGCTGACTAGAAAGAGTGGCCGATGAAAAAAACTATGAACTAAGGAAAAATTCAGAATCACGGAAGCACTGTCGAGCTTCTAAAAACAATCTCTACATGCCCTTTCACGCACCTTTTATGCTGCAGAGGAATAATGTTCTTCTATTGAAGATCCCAAGCATGAACTTATTCAGGTAAACTTCTGCTCATCCTTTGAGATCCAGTGCAAACACCACCTGTACTGAAGACGTCCCTGAGAGTCATGACGTGGAGAGATTTAATGTTTGTAGCAGTTATCTCATGTACCATCTCTCTCCTCCAGGAGCAGGTAAAAGGGACACATTTTGTTCAACTTTCTATCTTTTACTACCTTTCACTTTTTTTGTTGTTTCTTAAATCTTTTCCTACCTTTTACTGAAGCGAGAAATGTCAGCACATCCTGCTTTATGCCTGGCATGGAGATGTAGGCTCCCTCTTCCTTTCGCGGGGCAGGAAGCTTAGGCAGCTCAGGGGTGGGCACTCAGGATCTTTTAACCCATCTCTTGCATTGGCTATTTTCCTTGTTACTGGTAGGATTCTTTTGGATTCACTTTTCTTCATATTGTAGTCGCCAGATTTGACTCACATTTGGGCCTGGGAAGAGAATCTGGACAAACCAACACTTCTCACCTCCTGTTTGATTCTGGGTATTTAGTTGTTTTAAAATATAGCTGGGATTTTTTTCAATCAATTATGGTAAGACATAGAAATTACTGTCATGAAGGAAGAAGCTTTTGTATACATAGATACCTAGAAACAGGAAGCACAATACTCCATGCGGGGCCACATGGGGAAACCCCAGGGTCAGTCGGGAGGCAGAGTGGATGAGCAGGAACCCTGGCAAGCACCTTTATTGTGGTTTCTGCAGGAAGAAATGTGTGTGACAGGGTAAACAGGCTTAGCATTGGCTGGTTTGAGTAATTTCAGTGGACTCTGGGCATAGAGACTGTCCCTAAATTGTTTGGCACCTGGCCCTGGAGTGATGAGGATAGGTGGATATTGACCCAGGATGTAAGAGCTAGATAAAGGAGGTGGTTGATGCTCTGCATTGGTTGGTTTGCATATGAAAGGTGCACTCCCTGGGGGAATTGTCTGTTATCCTTAGGAATTAACTAGCCCTGGAAGGGGCAGTCCCTTCCAGTGTCAGAAAGGCCCTAAGATGTCAATGCATCAGAACAAGATATGCTTCAGACATTAGACCTAACTAGCTCAAGGGATTACATCTTTGCTTGGTCTCTTCCAGTTGATGAGAGCTCTGCCTTGAGGTTTGGAGCTAACACTGTAATGTTACTTTGGATTGAAAAGTAAAAATGAAAGGAAATAAAAAAGGGAAAAGAAAACAAGAAAGAAAGAAAAATTATAAAAAGGAAAAAAGGTAGGGAAAAAAAGAAATTGATCCCTCAGTAGAAGCTCAGAGCATAGTTGATGAATAAATGAATAAATAAATAATCAAGTATCTCTCTACCTATTTATCTATCTATC
>NW_007731261.1:149704-152487 GCF_000696425.1 Galeopterus variegatus | reverse complement strand
GGATCAGAGAAATTTGGGAGCTAAGGGTTAGAGAACAGCAGACTCACGGATCCTGACAAGATCAATCAGAAAGGATGAGAACAAAAATAACACATCTCTGGGGAAATAGGATCAGGTTCACAACAGTGTCATCTGTATACAATTTTTCCAGATTGTCTCTGTAAAGCGGGGCTGTCTGATATGGTGGTGAAGGTTAGAAGGGACCCCACATGCAAGTAGTTGAAAACTCAATTTTTAATTTTTTAGTCATTAGAGAGGATACAAATAACTCTTATGATGGATAGTCAGTTTGTCATAAATTTGTAGCAGGGTGACCTAGCTGAATGCAAGAGGAGATTGGGGTTATGGGCTGACACCCTCTTCTCCCCATGTGAGCACTGACTTCCATAAGTTGGTGTTTGATAGATAGATTGCAAAAACGGCTTTATCATTCACACCCTCTCTCCTCTGTATCCATGCCCATTGCATGGCCAATAGTTGTCAATGACTTGCTCTGGCCCATAGAATGTGGCAGAAGGAAGCGCGGGCCAGCTGCAAGATTGCTTTCTCTCTCGGAACTCTGCTGACCTTGCTCAAATAAGCCCAGTGAGTCTGCTGGGTGATGAGAAACAGAGTGGCCCAGTCACTGCATTGCCCAGCAAATATCCAGTCATCATCCACCAGATAGGTCCCAGAAGACCTGCCAACTGACTAGAGAGGCATTGATGAGCCCAGCCAGTTGGCTGAGCCTGGCCCAGGTCAGTAGTGCTAGCTGGTTGACTGGTAAAATCATGAGCAAAAAATAATGTTTATTATATGCCACTGAGGTTTTATTATACTGCACTTTTATGGCAATAGAAAACTGATGCAATGTGCAGAAAAGCTTTGTCTAGCAGAAAGTGTAGGGAATGTGTGTGCTCACCTTCCATTTGTAATCAATTGCTGGTCTTACTCATCCTGTCCTGGAAATGTCTTGTTTCTGTTTCTGTTGCTTGTCATAGAATACCTGAAACTGAGTAATTCATGAAGAAATAGAATTTGTTTCTTACAGTTTCAGAGGCTGGGCAGTCCCAAGTCCAGGGGATACATCTGTTGAGGGCCTTGTTCTGGGTGGTGACTCTCCACAGCAATGTAGGGTATCACATGGCAAATGGCTGAGCAAGAGAGCTAACCTGCTCACTCGCTCTCATAAATCCATCAGAACCATGCCCATTGTCACCAATTAAACCATCAATGGATTAATTCATTCATGAGAGTATAGTCCTCCATAACTTAATCACCCCTTAAAGACCTCACCTTTTAATAGGATTTTCCACCCTTTTAACACTGTTACAATGGGGTCCAAGTTCATGTTCCAATATGATGGAGTTTGGATGTATTGTCCTCCCAGAACTCATGTTGAAATCTGATCCCCAGTGTGACAGTTTGAGTCATGGGGGCAGATCCTTCAGGAATTGATTAGTACTCTCCCTAGGACGGGGGAGTAATGAGTGAGTTCTTGCTCTAATAGTTCCTGCGAGAGCTGGTTGCTTACAAGACCCTGGCACCTCCTCTCTCTCTCTCTTGCTTCCTCTGGCCATGTGATCTGCTAGTACCCACCCACTGGCTGCTTGCCATTTTATGCCATGAGAAGAAGCAGCCTGAGGCCNATGCCAGATGCAGCTGTCCCAGAATCATAAGCCAAATAAGCCTCTTTTCTTTATAAATTACCTAGCCTCAGGTATTCTGTTATAGCAACACAAACAGACTAATACACAATACATGAACTTTGGGGGGACACGTTTGACCCCGAGCATCTCTCTAGTTCAACCCCTTCTCATTATTGTTACCCACTCACTTAGCCCAGTAAGAATATAGTAATAAACAACCAAAGTGCTCTTTCTATACTCTCACTTAACAATAATCAACACTGAAGACTTTTGCGACCAAATGTGTAGGGATTTTTCCCCACACACCAAGAAGCAATTTTGCAGCAGACACCAGCTGAGTGCCCTTCAGCTCAATTCCAACACTATTTTCCTGGAGATAGCATAGATCCCACAGGCTAAGGGCTCAGTCCCCAAGGATGTCCCCACTTCAGATGCCAGTCGCAAATTTGGGCCTTCAGAACTTCTGACCAACCAGCTTCAAGTTGGGGTTCCCATGACTCCCTCCTTGGGTTAGATTAATTTGCTAGAGTGGCTCACTAAACTCAGAGAAACACTTTACTTGCATTTACCAGTTCATTATGAAGTATGTTACAAAGGATACAGATGAAGAGATGCATAGGGAGAGTTGTGAGGGCAGGTGCACGGAGCTTCCATGCCCTCCCTGGGTGCACCATCCTCCAGGAACCTCCAGGTGTTCAGCTATCTGGAAGCTCTCTAAACCCAATCCTTTGGGGTTTTTATGGAGGCTTCATCACAAAGGACTGATCAACTAAATCACTGGCCATTGGTGATCAACTTAACTTTCGGCCCTACTCCCCTCCCTGGAGGTTGGGGGATGGGGCTGAAAAGTTCCAACTCTCCAATCCTGCCTTGGTCTTTCCAGTGGCCAGCCCCCATCCTACCTAGGGACTGCCAGCCATCAGTCAACTTGTTAGCCATGAGCACACAAAAAGACACTTAACACTTTGGAGATTCCAAGGATTTTAGAGATTGTATGCTTGGAGACAGGGACTAAGACCGAATAGGTATGTCACAATATCACACCTAGTCATCTTCGTCTTTTGAAACTTCTCACACTGATTCCACTGTGCACCTCCCAAGTATAATTACAATTTGCTCCAGTTTTGAAAGATTCTGAACGCAATTTTGTTGAGA
>NW_007731261.1:100694-149420 GCF_000696425.1 Galeopterus variegatus | reverse complement strand
GAGGGCAGGTGCACGGAGCTTCCATGCCCTCCCTGGGTGCACCATCCTCCAGGAACCTCCATGTGTTCAGCTATCTGGAAGCTCTCTAAACCCAATCCTTTGGGGATTTTATGGAGGCTTCATCACAAAGGACTGATCAACTAAATCACTGGCCATTGGTGATCAACTTAACCTTCACTGGCCATTGGTGATCAACTTAACTTTCGGCCCTACTCCCCTCCCTGGAGGTTGGGGGATGGGGCTGAAAAGTTCCAACTCTCCAATCCTGCCTTGGTCTTTCCAGTGGCCAGCCCCCATCCTACCTAGGGACTGCCAGCCATCAGTCAACTTGTTAGCCATGAGCACACAAAAAGACACTTAACACTTTGGAGATTCCAAGGATTTTAGAGATTGTATGCTCGGAGACAGGGACTAAGACCGAATAGGTATGTCACAATATCACACCTAGTCATCTTCGTCTTTTGAAACTTCTCACACTGATTCCACTGTGCACTTCCCAAGTATAATTACAATTTGCTCCAGTTTTGAAAGATTCTGAACGCAATTTTGTTGAGAGAGGAGGTGAATGGATTAACATATATCAGGCATATACTTTATTCTAGGCACTTAATTAAATTTCTTAAAAGTTAACCACAATCATTGTAAAATAACAAACAATATTTATTTAGCACTCTTTAAGTGCCAGAACTTGAGTTAATGGACTTAAACCCTTTATTTTACTCTTCATAGAAACCCTAAGAGATTGGTATTATCAATGGCCTCCAAGACACAGATAAGAAAAGGAGCTTTTCTAGGTTCCGTAACTTGGCATAGATCACACAGCAGGTACTTGGGAGGGCCAGTTTGTGTGTGTGTGTGTGTATGTGTGTGTGTGTGTGTGTGCATTTTCTCATTTAATGATTTATATGAAAGCACTTAGTCCAAGAGTGGATCACTTCTCCTTTGATTTGGGGTGGGTACTAAGGATCCTCTTGGATATGTGGGCACACACACATGTATACAGAAGCCCAGGATTCTCCTCAAGGAGAAAATGCATGCATTTGGGTAGAGGGCAAGGGAGAAACTAGGAAGAAGGAAATGACTATTTCCCAAAGAGGGAAAACTGGGCTGGATTTGTCAACCTTCATTTTCTCCACATTTAAAAAAATGTAGAGTGATTAAGGCAAAATTCTAATAGAAAAACTCACAAAGTGGATACTCCAAGTTCTATCAGTGGCTCCCTCTTTCCTCTCAAACTGAGTTTGTGTCTATCTGGGAGCCCACAAAAAAGTCTATTGCTCTATTGGGCCAATATGGCAACAGAAATTCCCTACTATCACTATCAGTGCTCTACACCAGCACTGTCCCTAGGTTATTTCTCCAAATGTGAGTCCTAGGAGAACAGGTTTCCCTTTCTTGGTGTAGTAAGCTGGTTAGTGGGGGGAGAAAGCACAATGACTGGAGTGCAATAGGGCAATGCTATGCAGGTTACAAAACCTCGGCTTCATCATCGACTGCACTTTTCTCTCACACCCTGATTTAATGTATCAGCAATATGATTTAATGTATCGGCAATGTCTTTACCATCAAAATACAAGAGTACTTCAGATAGAACTGAAAGATAATGCAACCTTTCCATGAGCTTTCTGAAGTACCCTCATATATCCAGAATGAGGCCACTCATCACTTCTTCCTCTGCCATCACCACCTAAGCCAGCTTGATTTTGCCTGAGTGGCTGCAGCAGCCTGCAAAGTGGTCCTCCTGCCTAAAATGCACTGCTAGGTGGGTGATGCTGTTATAATATGAGATCATGTCATTCTTCTGCTTGAAACCCACCCACGGCTCCCAGATCACTCTTAGAAAAGCCAAAGTCTTTTTTTTATTATATAACTTTTTTATTGGAAATATTTGAAATAAATAAAAAGTATCTTTTTTTGTCTATAAAACATGCACAATTAAATACTGATTATTTAAAAGGACTCAAAACATAAAAAAGAGGATAAAAATTGTTACTAAATTACACATGAATTCTTATTGATGCTAATATTCTACCAGAATTATAATTAGTGGAAATTTCAATGACATTAATTATATTTGCATCTTTATAAATGACAGTGAAGGCCAAAGTCCTTAGAGGTCCACGAGGACTTACAAGATGTGGCCTTGAGTTATTTCCCTGACCTCGTCCCCTGCTGCTGCTCTTCTCACCCCTTCCCCTCCAGCAACTCTGACCTCCTTGCTTCTTCCACAACAGACTCAACCTGCTCTCACCTCAGGGCCCTTTCCTTTGCATCTTGCCCCAAAGCTCTTCCTCCAGATATCCTCAGAGGGCTCTCCGTCACTTCCCTCAAGTCTTCACTCCATGTCACTCCTGCTATGCCACCTTCCCTGACGTGTTTAAACATCGTAACCTCCTCCTACACTCCCTACTGTCTGTTGCTGATTTTTTGCTTCATAGCACTTTTCACTTTTCAAAATACTATATTATACAAATAAAATATTATATGACTTTCTTTATTGGCCTTCATCCTATACAAATGTAAGATTCATGAGGCCAGAGATCGTTATCTCCTTGGTTTACTGACAGTGCCTGACACATACTATGTGTTCAATGGATTTGTGTCAAATAAATGGATAGATTTTATCCATTTATCCAGGGCATAATTTAGTATAGTGTATAAGAACCTGGATCATGGAGACAGATGGCCTCTCTCAAAATTCCTATTTGACCCCTTAATAGTCTTGGGACATTTAGTTCACCTCTGTAAGCCCCAGTTTCCTCATCTGAAAATAAGTAGGATAATAGAACATGATTCATGGAGACAATGCATATGGAACACTAAACCTGGTGCCTGGCATGTATCGAATATTCAGTAGATGGTAACTGTTATAAAATTTAAAAAGCCAGTATTCGAATCCTTCTTTTGCTTTTTCTGGAGGTACAATGATTTCAGAGGAAAAATAAGATGCAGGAGAAGATTATCAGTATTCAATGAATACCTCAGCTCATTTAATCCTCACAACTGTCCTGTGAGACAGTGCTATTTCCCTACTCAAAAGGGGAGAGTCTCAAAAAAGTTGAGTAAGATGTCCAAGGTCACACGAGGGGCAGAGTGGGATTCACATCTAGATTTGTGTTGTCCTGTTGGCCTTACTCTTGCCTTTGTAGCACCCAACATCTCCTTACCAAAGGCAGCAACTTGGAGCTTTTTCATGTTCCCACAATACCTCTGCCCTTTCCTGGCTGTGAGTTTGCTTGTGTTCACTTTGGGCTCCCCTTTCTCTCCATTTATGCCCCTGGAAATCCCACATATCTTTTCAGACCTGCTCAAATGCCACCTCCTCCCTCTAGCCCTTCAGACAGTTTTCCCATTGAACCCCTTCCTCTGTTCTGCTTAAGGCACTCAGTACTATCGCCCTTGTGCTTTAGTTATTCTGTGCCATCTCTCTCCCACATAAGACTGGGATCTCCTTAGTGCAGAAAGTTCACAAGTATCATCTCTGTGTGTCCATGGTGCATGGTACAGCAGACCGCAGTCATAATAGAGGCAAATCTGATTTCCAGGATCTCAACCGTGCTAGCTTGAAAAGCCACCACTACATTCCTTACTTTAAATGGTCAGTGGATGCCAATAAACCTGCCACAGTCAATGCATGTAGGCAAAACCTATGGACAGGATGTGTGGATGACTCTATGGTGTTCCAACCAGTAACCAAAGGGTAAAGCACGTTGATAAAGTGGCCAGGAAAATAGGTGATGGTGCTATATTAATATCCTCAAGAAAAGAAATGCAAGCATTAATTATGAGTCATAGAGTAATACTGATTAATAAAGAGATAGACAAACTGATACAGGACTGTAAACAACAAAAGTCACACATACTATCTGGTATGCATTGGGTAAGTTAGAAGCATTTCAAAGGTAATTTTAGTACATGCAATTTATGTTTGAACCTGGTACAGAAGAGGCATTTAATAAATGTTTGCTGAGTTGTGGAGTTGATTTGAATTGAAATAAACCACAATGAATGACTTTGAAATTGAGGGTCTACAAAAAAATTAGGCAAAGAAAATTTCTTTCTAGCTATTAAAGAGTTTCCTATAATTTGGTGTGTGTGTATATATATATATATATATATATATATATATATATATATATAAACATATCTTGAATGCTAAAGATAGCACAAGTAATTGAAGGTGGACTGAAGGGTGACAAGTGACTTGATTGGAAAGGAAAATTCATCTTGTCACTTATTACCTGCAATCCAAATTTATGCAAGACCAGCCAGAAGGCAATTTTCATTTTACCCAGGATAAACCGAAGCTTAAGCTACGAAAGCCTGTCATCTTTAATGTCTCAAACAGTCACTCAAATGGCTGGTGCACTCTTGTTTGTTACAATTGTCAGGCTGTCTTGCTTTTTCTAAGATATTACACAGTACAATCTCATTATGATAGGATTTGCTGTAGAATGACACTTCATGGGAAAGACTTTAGTTACTAAGTTACAAAGATGACTATCTTGATGCAAAGCATACAGTCTTGGTAATCCTACCCCACGAACCACCTGCCTGCCCTTGTCGCTTTTATGGTAAGGCATTAGTTGTGTATTATTTCCTTCATCCTTCGGTTGAATATTTGTCTTTAACGATGTTTCAGCAAGGTGGACCATAATTGCACATTGATAGAACCTGGCTCATGCTGTTTCATGACGGTCATTCTCTGTTGGCCTTCTGTGTACATCTCTACCCTCCACGACTGCCCTCTCTGCCTGGGAGGCTGATCTCTGTGGACTGCAACATCCAGGATCTCTTGCCCTTGGCTTCTGCCTGGGTTTCACTAATTTGGGGGCACTGGGGGAGGATGAAAAACAAAAGGACAGTGAGTTTGGGGGTCTTTACTTCCCTGGTTCACACCCTGTGGACATGACGCAGTTTTGGATTCTTTTTAAAGCTCACAGCTCCTGGCGAGCACTTCCCACTCTATACTATAACTATAGAGATCCTCTCCAAGTTCCAGAAACTCCTCTCCTCTTGTGCCTTCATACCTAGATGTTCTAAGGGATCATCACTAACCCCTTTTTGTCTCCCTTAATCCTACCCACAAATTTGTTGTCATTAAACTCCCTCATACCCCTACCTAAGTGTGTCATTTATTTCTAATAACAGTTTCATATATGTCCCAAGATCCAACTATGACAATGAAATAACAATAAAACACCTTTCATGCATACAGCTTTTGCCTTCATTTTTGCTCCTCAAAACAATCTTCTCTGACTACTTTGTCTACAATAGGGGCCCTGCCATTATCTTTTATCATATTATCCTGTTAATTTTCCTCATAGCACTTATGATAATCCAGCTTTTATCATGTTATCCTGTTAATTTTCCTCATAGCACTTATGATAATCCAGAAGTATCGTGTTGATTTTTTAAATCTGTTTACAGTCTTTCTCTTCCACCAGAATGTAAGCTCTATTCAGGTAGGCATCTTTATTTTAACTGCTTGATAGTAATTAATAGATATATAAATAAAATGAAGGAATGAAAATTGATCCAGAGTCAAGCACAGTGCCATGCAGGTCCTGGGCTCAATCTCAGCTTTCGGTAGAATAAGAGAGCAATATTGTGGCGCCCTTTGAATTCTAAATCAAGGTTCGAGTTTGTACCAGTCTACCCACTGGTTTGATGTTACCAGTAGGAGATTCACCAGACTGGAATGGCTGCAGCTGGCTTTGGCATTTGGAGATATCAGTCAAGCTAGTGACCTTTAAACTCCATTTGGCTTAGAAAAGAGGTTTTAGGACTGTATTACTGGAAACATCATAGTTACATGAGGTTTCAAAGGGAGAATTAGTTTTAGCATTTGTGACCAATGCGAGAGCCCAGGGAACATACTACCGTGTCATTCTTCAATGGCTGGATTAAATGATTAGAAGGAATTATTATGGTTCTAAGATGTTGTGGCTGACCAGTACTTGATGATTTTACAAAGGTGGTAAATAGCATTCATATTCCTGTCTGACATGGGATAACTTTTCCACTGTGACAATCATAGAATTATCTTTCCTACCAAACAAATAAACAAAAAATAATATGCAGGTATAGACCAAAAGCAGAACTTAGAAGCAGAGTGTGGACAGGGCTCAGAGAAATCCTGAAAACTGCAAAGTCGTGCAAGTTGAAAGGGAAACTATTACTAGCTAATGGGCAAAAGGCAATTTGCAGAATACACGAAAGGGAAGCAACCTCTATTTTTAATTTAGTTGATCAAGATTTTATTGTAGTTCAAGTAAACCACAGATTCATAATCTCAATAGAAAAGCATATTGTGAAGGCCAGAACAAAGCAATTGGGAATTTGAGTCCACAGAGTTTCTCAGAAACAAGATAATTCAACTTCCTCCTTTAGTGTTCTCTTGAGAACTAGCCTAATCAGTCCAAAAGCTTTAGAAAGGCTGCCCATTGTTTTTTAGGCTCCTTTATGTAGGACTCTCACAGCAGAACCATATCTCTCTTAATAAAAATGATGAGCACTTAGCAGCATCTAATAGGGGCTCCTCATCTCTTTTGCAGGACCTTCATCACCAACATAGATGGGAATGTTTACTGAGCCTTTCAGAAGAATGCCTGAACCTAGGACATTAGCCACACTGGAAGCTCAGTGGGACCCTAGGGAAGTGTGTGGGGGTGGGATGTGGAAGAGAGGTGCAGAGATAAAACTAAAAGTCATGGATGAAGATCAAAATTGAGATGATGCTACTAACGAAATTCATTTTCTTAATGTTTTTACTTAAAAGCCTTTTTATCGTTTTCTTTTTGGATCAGATCATGGTTTCCGAGTGCTCTGATTTCTACTTCAGAATAACACATTCTTACAAGCATTAGCTTGCAGTTTCAGCTGGCATCGGTTAAGTTATGGCAAGGTACAGTAGGTTTCTAAATTGTTTGGAAGAATGGATTCTCTGCATCATTGGGTCTGTTTCCAAAATGATTCACCTACCACCCTCTTTCTTTTTCTTTCTTAAGGGAGTGAATAGAAGACCTTAGGAATATTCCATAAATGTAGATAAGTTGGCATTCTGCCCATCACATAGCATTGCCTTGTGCTTTCCCAGGAATGGAGACCATTTATATTCTTATTATTTCCTTTTGTTTGTTGATCTTAAAGCACATCAGTTGCCTTGCTCAGCATACAATTTCATCACTTCTAACTTCAGAAAAGCATCATATAAAAACAGTATTCAAAGACTGAGAATTCAGTAAGATATCTCTCCAGTCCCTAAACTCCCTCAGATTAAATGGTGTAACTTTTATACTATCAAATAACTTGACTGTGAGCACATCGGCAGCAAGGATGGCACTCCATTCATCCCAAGTGTTGCGACTTAGATTCAGTAAGTGGGTTGAATAGTGAAATATAAATCTGTTTTATACAATTAGTTCGAACTATCATCTTTTAACCACATTGGGTCCATACCACACAATTCTTCCACTCTGTTGTTGTTGTTATTGATGCTGATTTTAAACAGCATGATGTGAGATAAAATGTAACAATTATCTGGTTAATTTAGTTGGGGGTGGGGCTAAAGTAGATGAATACACCAAAGATATTGATCTATATCTGGAATGTTGTCTATATGAACAAATCAAAATAAGTTATGTCATACAAGGACTATGCAGGAAGGTTCAAACTAGCTTTACTAATACTAGCTCCAAACTGGAAACAATGAAAATGTCCATCAACAAAAGAATGAATAAACAAATTTTGTATATCAGTACAATAGAATAATACCCACTAATAGAAAACAGCTAACTATTGATGTATACAACTACTGGGATAAATCTCAAAATTGGCTTATTACATGAAAGAAGGCAGATACAAAAGAATACACACCGTGTGGTTCCTTTCATATGAAGTATGAGAACAGGTGAAACTAGTGCATGGTGATAGTAATCAGAACGAAGCATTACCCTTGGCCTGAAGACACTACCAGGCAGGGGAATTTGAGCGTTGCCTGTTTCCATCAGGATGAAGGATGGGGGATCATCTACCCCCATGGCCCCACTGACAACACTAGGTGGGGGATCAGAGTGTGGCTTGTTTGCTTGAAGTGAAGATTGGCTCCCTGCCAGACCCCACTAAACCCTGGGGTGGTAGTTGTGCTTGGGGAGGGTGCAGTTGTTCTGCTGGTGTTTGGCTGGTGTAGGGTGGGTATTACCGAAAAGGTTTTCTGTTGTTATCCCATTGTTTCCCTGATCCTTTGGTTGGGAAGAACAAGCTTTTCTTGGAGCTTTTTTGTCTGTGCTGGATGGCAGTTCAGAGCTGAAGGCTTCTGGGGAAACCCATCCCAGCTATATAGGAGGCAATAATGAAGCCCAGGGTAGTAACTGCTGTGTCCTTCCTTAATTCCCCAAATTCTTAGGCTGTCTTCCTTCTTCTTTCCACTTTTCAGTCTTTCAATGCTGTTTATTTTATGTCCAGGGATTTGAGTTGTAAGAGGGAGAACCTGGAGAGAGTGAGACTAGCCCATCTTCCCCAGAACCAAAAGTCTCCTGCTCCATTCTGTTTTCACATCAACATTAAATGGTATAACCCAACTGAGGGCAGCCACATGTACTGGGTGCTCAATAAATGCTGGCTGATCTGGAATCCAAGTCTTGTTTGATTAGACCCACATACACATTGTGAGTTGATTATCTGCTTTCTGTACTTCCAATTTGCCAATTGCTATTGAACCCCTACTGATTCTTCTCATGACCTTGAGCAGAAGTCTCCAGGCTGCCTTTTGAATTTTAGCCCCCAAATAGGCATGGCACCTCAGTTCTGGGATTGGCTGGGTTTCTGGAATTCTGCTCCTAGGTTTGCTTCTGCCTTTCCTTCTCTCTTCATTTCTCTCTGAACACTTCGAACAATCACTTATTTTAATCTTGCCGCTGTTTCCTTCCTGTCTTTGTAAATTGCATGCTTTGTAGCCATGGAAGGATTAATAGGATTTGTTTGGGTTTCCAGAACCCTTTGAGGTGTCTGAGTTCTATGAAACTGTAAATTACTATGATTATCATTATGATTTAGCTGCTAACCAAGTGAAAGCAATAGTCTGGGTCTCCAAAGAATTGCTTTCTATGGGACTCTTTTTCCTTGTGTGGGAAGTTGCATTTTTAGCGGGTCCCTCACAATTTTCCAGAGGCTTCTGGTTTCAACATTAGTAACATCATTTTATCCCTGTGTGGTTGAAGTAGCCCAAGTGATAAAATGCATTTTGCCTGACTTTTACAAGTGTAGTCAGAAGAAAAATTAAATTCTTCAGAGAAACCCCAAACAGGAGCTCTTGAGAGCCTAATGCACCCCCACCACCTCATGTGGCAAGCAGCAGTATATCCAACACTAATGGGGAAACACTAACCGATTTGTTCATGGATTCATTTTGAATTGCATCTCTCTCATTTTGTTGTATTTTATTTGAAAAAGGCTTTTGTGAAATGATAAATATCCATACCTATTACTGAATCACTATCTGCAAGCATTATATTAGGCACAATAGATTCAATAAGTAAGTTTTGAAATATTTAAACAGGGTATCCACGTTCTCTAGTGACCCTCCAATGGTTTTGAATTCTTCATGACTGTCACTGAAGAGATAATCCATGCTGTTCCACGAGCTCCTTGTTTATTCCCACCTCATGGGATCACCATCAAATCTGACTAGGAGGCCACCAAGATCACTCCCGCGATGTCTACAGCAGGCAAATTACAGTCCATGCGCCAAATCTGGCCACCACTATTCTTGTAAAGTTTCATTGGAACACAGCCACATTCATTTATGTACCGTCTAAGGCTGCTTTCATACTACAACAGCAGAGTTCAGTAGTGGCAACAGAGTCCACATGACCCACAAACCCATAATGTTTACAATCCGCTCCTTCACCAATAAAGGTTTCTGACCCCTGCTCTGCATCCCACTTGCCTCAGTCACTGTCTTTCTGGTTCCACCTCATCTTCCTAATATATGAACACCAGAGCTTCCAGGGCTTAGTTCTTAGACATCCCTTCATCTCTCCGTTGACTCCTTAGGTCAGTGGTTCTCAACCCCAGCTGCTCAATCATTTGGGAAGCTTTTTAAAAACACTGCTGTCTTGGTGTCATCCCCAGAGGTTTTGATTAAATTAGTCTGGCATAGTGCTCAGTCTTCACTACTTTCTGAAAGCTCCCCAAGTGATGAGAGAGGTACAGCCATGGCCGGAAACTATTACTCTAGGTGATTTTTGTCTACTCTCAAAGCTTTTTATTAATTATATATCAACTCCCAAATTATACTTCTAGTCCCCATATCTCCCCTGAATTTCATATTTGCTTCTTTAACTGCTTGGTTGACATTTCCACTTGGATTTCTTTCTTTTTCTTTTTTTTTTTTTTTGTGACCAGTAAGGGGATTGCAACCCTTGGCTTGGTGTTGCCGGCACCGCGCTCAGCCAGTGAGCGCACAGGCCATCCCTATATAGGATCTGAAAGCGCAGGGGGGAGGGGCGGGGGTGCGCACTCAAGCGCCGCACTCTCCCGAGTGCGCCATGGGGCCGGCCCTCCACTTGGATTTCTAATTGACATCTAAAACTTTCCACATGCAAATCAGAACTGTTTTCCTCTCACACTGCTCCTCCCCGTCTCAGTAAATAGTGTTCCATTCTTTCAGTTGCTCTGAACAAAAACCTTGGAGTCATTCTTGAATCCTCCCTTTCTTCCATGTGCCAGCTCTAATCTATTAGTAAATCCTTCTGTGCCTTCAAAATATATTACCATCTTCCCTGCTATCACCTGGTCCACGCCAGGATGATCTGTCCCTGGAATTATTGCAATGGTCTCCTATTGTGATGGTTTCTTTGCTTCTGCCTCTGCCCTCTGCTGTGTATTGTTAAAACTGATGCTAAAATGATTGTGATAAAACATGAATCAGATCAAATCACACAATATTACCCTATCAGAGACACTTGCTCTGACCATAGAATCTGAAATAGCTCTCCTCTTTTCTCTCTTATCTTGCTTTATTATTTTTCTAAAGCATTTCCACATGATATTCTTATTTGTTTGTTTATGACCTGTCTTCCCCTCACTAGAATGTGTGCTGCAATCAGAGCAGAGCTGTTGTATTGCACAACCCCAGGGCACACATCATAGTCTACGTGATTGTGTTCCTGAGAACTGTGCAGTGCACAGCGAGCAGCCACATGCAGTAACCCTGCATTCAAGCAAAGGGCTTGGCTTCGTTCACTACTGTATTTCCAAAGCCTTGAACTGAGTCCCACACAAAGCAAGTGATCAATAATGTTTGTTGGATAAATTATTGAACATATGCCACGTATAATTTTGTCTAGATCTATAATCACAAAAAAGATAATTTGAGGTGCTTTTTTATACTGTTTACAATATAACATTCTCATTCATCTTGATCTTTTTTGTATAATTAAGAAAAAGTTTTTACCCCTCATCTTTTTTTTATTTCCAGATATTAATCCCTATTTTCCTTTTTTTCTTGAACAACATGACATCTTCCATACATATTCAACTAGGAGCCCCTATCATTTTTCATCATGAAACTGCTTTTTCAAAAAAAATGACACTTTTTACATTGCATCATGTAAGTATGTATTTATTTTCTGTATGTCTTTCTACAAGACTGTAAGCTCCACGGGTATAAGAATTTTGTTTTGTTCACATCCTTGTCCATAGGAGGTGCTCAATAAGTATCAGTTAAAAGGAAAAAAGGAAGGAAGAAAGGAAGATGGATATAGCACAACTCACAAGGACTATAAAATCAGAGAAGTTGATACTAAGTGAGCTGAAGACTTGCCTATTATTCAGCGTATCTGATCCACACACCCAGCAAAAATAGTGCATGTTCTCAGTTATGTGGATTGATAGTCTTTATCAACTGGATTCCAAATACTGTTTCTAAATGTTCATTTCTGAACAAGAAAAATATAAATAAAATATGTACTCATTAAAATTATAAACAATTGATGATTTTGGAAATAGAATCAATAGGGATAGTAGAATTTAATTTTTAAAAATTTAGTAAATAGTCATTTAGACATTGTCTGACCTAGTCTGACAATGGAATACTACTCAACCATAAAAAAGAATGAAATTCTACCATTTGCAACAACATGGATGAGCCTGGAGAAAATTATTCTAAGTGAAACAGCCCAGATACAGAAAGAGAAATACTGCACGTTCTCACTCATAACTGGGAGCTGAATCCATATATAAACAAATGAACAATAAAGAGATATAGAGAGAAAGAAAGAAAGAAACAACAATCACAGTAATACATTGAAATTTTAGAAAACTAGAGGTGGAAAACGAGAAGGGGGGGCTAATGAAGAATTGGCCAACAGACACAAAGAATGATTGTGTATTATTATGATGAATAAGCTAACTATACTGATCTAACCACCACGCATTGTACACAATTATTGAAAATCAACATTGTGCCCCACAGGTATGTATAATAAAATATAAAAAAAAAAGAAGTCAAAGATAACAAGTGTTAGCATGAATGTGGAAAAAAGTATACTTGTATACTGTAGTAGAAATGTAAATTGGTACAACTGCCATGAAAAAGATTATGGAGGTTTCTTAAAGATTATGATTTAATTTGCCTCAAAATATTATAAACATTAAAAATTAAAATAAAAAAAATTAAATTTTAAAAAGTTTTGGAAATAGAGGTGGTGGTCACACAGCATTATGAATGTAATTCTATAAAATTGTACTTTCAAAAATTCTTAAAATGGAAAACCTTATGCTATATCTATTTTATCACAATAAAAAAGTTAATAAATAAATAAATAAATATGCACTTGTACATAGTTTAACTTGATGAATAATATAGGGTAAAAGCTAATACCATTAAATAATTAGAAATAAACCACACAAAAATTATGTAAAAAATTGACTGAACATAGGTCCTTTACAGAAAATAAAACTCTAGACTCCTAGTGTCCTGGAAATCACATTGATTTTGTTTATTTATTTGCTTGTTTGTTTATTTATGCTAAGCATTGTATTTATATAGATTAACTATCATTATCATAATGAACTTTTTATTTTTTAAGTTATTATGCTTTCTTTTCTTTTTATTTCTACCTTGGAAAGAAATAGGCCTTGAATTAAAATACCAGCATGGACAGAAATGGATACTATTCAAAAGCTTGAGAACAAATTCTTTTTTCCATTACCAGTGGATCATGATCTGCTCCAGAAATTTTTTATGGTGATGAAGGGAAGAGCAAACAAATTGATATATATGGACCGAAAGACTGTTTGAATAAAGTTGAATAGAAATAGTCGTATTTTATAAAATTCTTTCCAATGTCCTTATATTTCTTGAATTATGCATCATGCACTTTTTCTTGAAATGTCCCCAATGTTTCATCTCCATTCAGTCTGTAACTGCTGTATCTGTGAAATTATTTCTCTTGAGCCACATAATTATACATTGTGGGCAACCCATCTTTCAGATGCTAGAGGAAAAGAAACTCAATCTCAAAATTACACCTTTCTTATCTACGGATGAGGAAAAAAGCCTTATGTCTACTGTCATTTTTCCTCAGAAAAACTGCCATCTCTTTAAAAATCATTGTCTGAAAGCAATAAATGATGCAGAACAACATGCTGTCACAGGAAAGACCAGGGACATTTTACGACCTTGCGTAACATTTGCAGAAATTCTTAGCATCAGAATAGAAGTCATAATCTTGAGAAAGGTTGTGCTAAATTCAAATAATTGATCTTCACATAGAGGAGTATCTTTGTCTTACTGGAAACACTTTCTTGGATAGAAAGTAACTGCTTAAAGTATGCCTTTTCTAGGTTCTTTGCTTCAGAAAGCTTCTTTAAAAAAAAAACAGAAAAAAAAGTCTGGTAAACTGATAATATTTTAAATTTTTTGATCTCCACTTCTTTAGACAATTCAAGGACAGGAAAGACTAAATGCCATGGGGAAATTGGGAGTAGTGATAGGAAACATCTTTCTTTGGAAGAGGTCAAAAATATGTAAGTAAGGAAAAATAGGATGCAAGTAATGGTTACTTTTTCATCTGAACAACAAAAATGTGCAGAGGGGAGTGAATTCAAATGAAAAGAAAGTGGTTTCTTCTCTTAAACATATTCTTAACCTCTAATACAAACATTTAACTGTTTTATCTTCCACTGAGAAAAAGAAAAATTAAAAAATGAAGGAAAATAAGCATTAAATCACGCTGAAAACATCTAGAAGTGAAATACTAAACAAAACTATAATGAAAATGGCTTGCACTTAGAAAAAAAAACAATTATAGAACAAAAACAAGATTATTTTCTTCTTTAGTTAACCAACCTGAGTTGGTAGTAAGATAAGCTGAGTTCAAAGTATTTAAGGAGACTGGAAATGATTCAATTTAGCTGTGTGATCCTTTTCACACAGTCAGGCATTAAAGAAAACAATCTATCATTTCTTGCAACCAAGTTCTACACTTGTAGTGTGGGTTTTATCTGAAAGTATTTCTCTACATTTTGTGGTTATTGGATTGGACAAAACAAAGAAAAAATACCTACAGAGCTATTGTTGAAGAGTAATTTAAATGATAACTAAGTTCTGAATGAAATTTTCATTTCTGTTTTGCTCATTCAATGACAGAAGTAGAGATTAAGTGCAAAACTTCAATTACGTATTAATTGGGGATAAAATGTATCGTGATTTTTGTCTAATTCTTTTCTTATTTTAGATACAGTTGTAAATTCTACATGAAAATTTATTCTCTTCTTCTCTCCTTCCACATATTCATGCACACACATACTAACTCATATCTATTTATGGTTTGGTATAGGATTTGAAACTTATTGCCTTAAAGGACAAGGCAAATAACATAAAGAAGGAGAGAAGGCTCTGTGCAATGCAATAGAGAGTAGTGAGGACTGTGGCAAACTTGACTGAGTAGATTGCTTGAAAGCGTAGCTTCTATTTATCTCCAGCCAATTATTGACACACAGAAACTCAGTATTGCTAATCCTCTTATTTTTTAAGAGGAGTCATGCATTCACATGATTTATGTCGCAGTGTTTACATAATGTCAACTAATTCAACTAAATGAGCAAACAAGCAAATGAAACAACTTCCTCACCAAAAACTCATGTCCATAGGCTGTACTTAATCAACCAGGATGTTGCTTCTTCCTTGGCAGAGAATGACAGGAAACTTGTATTTCAATCTCTACTCTCCACTTACTAGCTGGGAAGGACTTGACAAATTCTCACCTGAAAGAGAAGTGATTTGCGTCAGAGACACAAACTGATTAGAAATTTTAGAGTGTAAGAGAATTTAGAGGACATTTCATCTCCCCTATGTATTTTAGAGATAAAGACTTTGAAGCCTAGATAGCCTCATTGATTTGTGTAAGGTCTCGGGGAAGGGAATGTCAGAGCTGGCATTAGAAACATGGGCTTCAGACCTCCAGCTCACACAACCACTCAGAGATTCCTCTCCCTCCCTAGAATTGAACTCCAAGCTAAAGCGATGAGAACAATTCTCAATAGATCAGGTCAAGAGGATGAATTCATGACTGTAGTTTTTAATTTTTTAAAAAGTCACTTTTTAATAACTCCTTGAGGGCAGGGTCTATTCTATACCTATCCAGCATACACCGTAGCGCCTATCATAATCTAATCCTCATACATGTATTGAATGAATGAATGAGTAATTAAGTGAATGAAGAAAGAAATCATTCTATTTGGGACAGAAATGTCATCATTAAGAAGCCAGTGGCTGAAATAACATGGAGGAAAGCTGTAGTTAAGGGATAAATAAGCTGAACTCAGGTAAACTGCTCTACTGCCCATTAGAAATCACCTTAAAACAAACAAAACAAAATAAAAGAAAACTAAACTTCTTTCTGCTGGAGCTCTGACTTAGAACTGAACAGGAGCAAAGTCTTTCTTGGACCTACTTTCTGATTGCTCCTTACTAATGTGGGAAATTCAATTTATTAGTTTCAGCCAAGTGCCCTTCAGAGAAGAATATAAACCCCAGCTAAGGAGATTTTAAAAAAGCTTGATATATTAAAGATGGTTTACTTGATAGTCCACAGAAAATATAGCCAAGTCAAGCGTGCTCTCACTTGTGGCTTATTAAAAATCAAATCTCTTTTTCAGGAAAATGTATATAGTTTATGGAACTCTGGCCTAGAATTTAATGCACATTGTTTTTATCTCTCCCCTGAATGCTTACTGTTCCCAAGTTCAAAAAGCTCGTCTACTTTCCTCTGCAGTTGGTCTACTGATTAATTTTTCTCTTTTATGAAAAATTAAAATGTAAGAGGAATATGAAAAGTGTTGTCTAGCTTTTGTAAAGTTAAGGATTTATTTGAAATATTTTTATAAGGTATCAAGCAGAATATATAAACCATACACATGGCAGTAAATGAATATCATAAGCTATGCCAACAATATTCTGGTTTTGATGTAACAGGGGTGCATTTCCCCTCTATAAAATATTCCTTCTTGCATAAAATTTTAACAACCACTTTTCCATTTTGTCTTCTAACATTTTCGTAAAATGAAGTTTGTGCAGAACATGTAATTCTGATTATTTGGTCCTAGATTTCTAGGTAACTGGCTGAAAAGTTCAGGTAGTGATGGAATGTGACCCAGAGCTAAGGTCAATGCCACTGTCCAACATCCATGCTGATTATGGTTACATCAAATTTAAGGTTTATGAAGCTTCTACCAATTTTGGTGGAATTACAGAAATACGAATTTTCAGTAGTACCCTGTTAATGCAAAGAGAACCTTCTACTGAAGTGAAAAATGAATTATATTGAGTCACTCAGATTCTTTCCTTTGTGTGTTTATTTTCAAGTCCTCTTTTCCTTTTGCAGGCAGTTCTAAGCAGATATTTCAACTCAATGAGTATCTATTAATTGGCCTATGTATATCCAATTCTGAGATGACTGGCTACTCTTAGAAGCTGTGAAACGTTCTTTGTGAGAGCAATAGCTAACATTTATCGAACACTTACTGCATGCTAGGCACTAGACATTTTCATTTATTATCTCATTTAATTGTTATAATAACTACATCAGTTTCATTCATTATCATCATTCTTTTAACTTAAGTCTTAGGTTTAATCGCTTGCCCAGTCCAGGTCTGTCTGATCATAGAGGCTAAGATTCTAACTTCCTTGCAGGGTTTCAACTTCATTCTTTAGACTCATGGCAACCTAATAGCTTCATAATTTCAGAAAGGGTGGGGGTTCAGTGATGTGGCAGTCAGAACATTATGATCATTCATGTCATCCATAAAAATAAGCTCTGGAAAAATACCTGGGTCTACCACTAATCAAGCAAAAAGCCTCAAGGCTGCTCTCCTTAGTTCCTCCTTCCTAATCCCCTTTGGTTTTGTTTCCATGGGGACTTATGCTGTTTTGTCAGTCACAGCTCACTGTTGACTCAGATTATGTTCACCAGCTATTAAAATCCCCAGGCCTTTTTTACACATGTTACTGATAAGACTTTTTTCTTCTTTCTCTATGTGGAATTTTTGGATATTAAGTGCTGAAGTTTATCTTTATTAAGAATATCTCTCTAATTGTTCTGATCTTTGTTGTTTAGTAAATTTTAGACTGTTCCAAGAATTATGATGTTTTAGTCACTTTCCCGATCCTGAATAGCGAAAATTCATGGAGTGGATATTGACCATTTTTTAAATGACTCAGTTTAGACATGATTTAAGGGGCACATCAGTTTTGGTCTGAATCATGATGGAAAGCAGAACCTCCTACTACAGAACCCAAAGGAGGCAGAGTCCCTCTGTCTGCTCCTTGGCAGCTGAGGCATGCACCTGTGACTGAGACTGGCCGTTCAGATGATCCAGTCAAGGGCTTTGAATCTTAAGGGAAGGATGTGGAGACGTGGGGAGGGTATAAACATATTCTTGGGGAGATGGCAACATGGAGAATGCAGCTTTGAAGGGCCATGGCATGGTGCTGGCACCTGTGCTGTTTTTGTGGCATGACCTTGGCTGGTTCCTGCTGCCCATGTCCCCTTCATCCCTGCTCATTTTCAGAGTTTGTTTCTTCAGCCCTCATGTATTCTTCCAAGAAATCCCTTTTGTGCTAAAGATAACCAGAATTGGTTTCTGGTGCTTGCAACTAAAATCCCTGATAGGCCCGGGTTGCTTCTCTTTTCCTCCACTGCTACCACCCTGCAGTGAGGCCCCATCACCTTGCAGCTGTACCAGAGTGATGGCCTCTGCCCAGCTCCTGCCTCCCTGCTCCCTCCTACCACAAGGTGGCCTCCTGCAGCCCACTGGACTGCTATTTAGAACTGCAAGTCAGATGATGCTAAAGCCCCAACCTCAGACCTTGATTGCTTCCATCTTCTATCACACGTCCCCTCACTGTCCTCCCACCCCAAACTCCAGCCCTGCAGGTCCCCCACTACACCACGCTTAGTCCTACTTCTGAGCCTTTGTACTTTTAGGTTTGTCAAATTTAAAAAATTGATTTGTTACCTAGGGTATAAGAAATTGTCGTTTATTGCAAATTCAAATTGAACTGCATGGTCTGTATTTTTGTTTCCTAAATCTGGAACTTTATACTTGCTGTTCCTTAGCCCGGGCCCCTGCTCCCTCACTTCCTCAATGAGGTCTCACTAAATCACCTGCCTGAAGATGCCATCCCCCACCGGTTGCTCTTTCTTTACACTACTTATATTTATCAAAACACTTACACTCTCCAAAGTCATCTTATACTTTCATTCGTGATTATTTGTATGCTCGCCTGTTTTGGATGCATCTCCAACTAGAAAGTCAATTCCATGTGGAGAGTGGACATGACCGCTTTGGCCTCTGCTGTACTCCAGTACCTGAAACTGTGCTTGGATACAGTAGATGCTCAATAAAAACATATTAAAAGAGCAAATAAAATTAATGTCTGATCGCAAGCCAAAGAGGGCACCCCCAATTCCATGATTTTCCAGGTATAATCTTTCTCCTCTTTTTAAGTTTTTAATTGTGTTCTAATTACCCAATAACATTAAAAATAATCTACAGAGATAAGTGCTAGTACTGGACTTCTATAAACATCACAATGAGGCATATTACCCAGCAGCTATGACTATTGCATTAGGAATTTCCAATAGGACACTGACTCCCAGGAAGCCGTGGGAAGTTTCTTCTTTCCTCAATGAGGGAAGGATAATAGACCATTTTTCAAATCTATTTGGTTTTATTCCCTATCTGAAAGGCAGGATGGACACAATGAAAACTTGGCTTATTGTTTCCCTGTTTCTGCTTGAATAGTGAAGTGATTTGTAAAGAACCCTTCATTGTTTCTCTCTCTTCTCCAACACCCTCAATGTTCCTTGTGTTACCTCCAGTGTGATGAATAGGACCCAAGTGCCACATGAGCTTATCACATGGAGAGGCATCTGTTTCTCCCCTTTTCAGTGTAGCTTCATAAAAGCCATCGGCATTTTAATAGAGTTGGGGATCTATCAGGAGGCTTATAAACCCAGGAAAGTGAGTTTGTGTTCCACAATGTAGACATGGATATTTTTATTAATTTGGAGAATTGATTCCCCCAGGAAAATGAGATTCTGTTTGAGTTGTTGGCTAGTTTTTCAATCATTCTGAAGTCTTATGCTTAAATTTTTTGAATAGGGCTATAGCTCCTACAGAGAGATGCAGCCTTTCTATAGTTTTGGGAAGGTAAAAAAAAGATATTAGGTGAAACTGGGAACACACATCACTATGACAAGAATCTCAGCAAGAACTGAGAGAGACAGGGATAGGATAGGAGAGAGAGAGAGAGACAGACAGACAGACAGACAGACACAGACAGAGAGACACAGAGGATTTACTGATCCTGTAGTCCAGAGGTAGGTCTGGCTCAGGTGTGGTTTGATACAAGGGTTCAAATGACGCCATTTCACTTTTTGTGCCTCTAAGTTCCACTTTCCTATTGCTTGGCTCCATTTTCAATGAGGTTGCCCCTAGAACGGTGGCATGGTGGCTGCCAAACCCTCCAACTTTCTTTTCCACTCAGCTGGTGACCTCAGTACAAATAAGAACCCCTCTTTGCTAATTTCATCAACAAATGTCCCAGAGTTGATTCTCATTGGCCTAACTCAGCTCAAGTGTGCACACCTCAGCCATCTTCTGTCATCCTCTGTCAGCATCACCGGGGGATGGAATGTGCTCATTGGCTAGGCCTGAGCCCATTCCCATGCCTCGATTGTGGAGGAAGTGGTGAGAAATATCAGCTCTACCCAAACCATGTTGACTGCGAGGGGAGAAGGATGATTTTTTTAAGAAATTTGGGGTGTTGTTTCTAAATAAAGAAAGAAAGATTGTTTGAACTTTTCTCTTTTCTCCCCTCTTTCTCATGATATCCTACTGCTCTTACACTGCAAATGACTTCCTAATGACCCAGTGCATTTGGGGAACCCAGAGGCAGCCATCACTTCGTTGTACCCCCAAGGGGAATACTGCAAACATTATAACATAAGTTGAACAAGATGAAGACTTGGCTCTCAAGACTGCCAACATCAACCTACAGAGCACGTGTTTGAAGCTGTTTTCTTTTAGGCAACAAAGCAGACAGCAGATGAAAGACCTGCTTTTGAAAGACCTTCACATACTATTTTCCTTTTCATATTATTTCTTTCAATTCTCTCAGCTTCAGGTGCTTTTGGAAAAAGCTACAGAGCATCAAGTACAGGGAGTGCCCATGTTGCAGATCTAAGTTGGGTTTATATATCAAATAATGACAGTGCTCCATTCCTGAATGTATTAAATCCTCCGTAGCGCACGATGGTGGTCACCCAAGTAACTGTGTGCCCCCTATTTCCCAGCCTGAGTGCGTAATGCTAACAGCCTTATGAGGTAGATACTATTGTCACTATTTTGCAGATAAGGACACCGAGACATAGAGAGGTTAAGTAATTTACGCAAGGTCACACAGCTACTACATGGTGGAGTCAGGAAAAACCCAGGCAATTTGATTTGGGCACCTGTGTTTTAGCCATTAAGTTTTGAGTTTCTTTACCAAGTACTCATAGGCATAATCATCCTCATTGTCTGGCTGGGCATTATCAGCCATACTTTACAATGAAGAAATTAAGGCTTAGAGAGGGGAAGGGGAGCAGGTCCCTTATTTTCTGATTTCCACATCAGCATCCTCAGAAAGTCCTGGCTCATCTCTAAGCTTCACTGCCAAAGTTGTGCTTGCACATCTCCCTACCAGTCCTTTAAGGCAGGCCCAGCACGGGAAGAACAAACATCAGACCAGCCTGTGCAGCTGTTTAGAGCAAAGGCACTGGAGCCAGGTTCCCTGTGTTCCAGTACCAGCTCCATCTCCAATACCAGAAGTTATATTAACTTCTCTGGGCCTGAGTGGCTTTGCCAAAGAGTTACTGTAAGAATGAAATGAGTTACTGTCCCAACCCACGGGATATTCAACGCAGACCCTGGAGGGGGAAGTGGGAATTGGATGGGACAAGAGATGCGAGAAATGGAGATGAGACAGTATTCTGATCAAGTCTCGTTTATTAGCCAGAAGGTCACAGTTTATGTAGACAGCAGGAGGGAACCAGCAGATAATTAAGTATGCAGATGGTTTACTGAGAAAACCACAGGGTGGGTTGTTCCGGTAAATGGAAAATTCCCGTTATCTATGGCAAGTTGCAAAGTTACCTACACCCATAGTGCACAGGATGAGGAGGGATGGAAGATAACAGCAAACAAGGCTCCGAGGCCTCGAGGCAATAGCTGGGCGGGCTCTTTTGGCTCCGGACAGGCAGGCAGCCGGGCTCTAATGGCTCCGGACAAGTTACTACCTGTAAAAGTGCTTAGAACAGTGCCTGGAACAGAATATGTACTCAAAGACCCCACTTGTAAGAGTCCTTTACTATTACTTCTCAGGGCTTCATGTCACATAAAACATAGAAGTCCCCCAAGGACTCTTTGTAGTGAATGCACTTTGAATTGTATTGGTCTCTCTCTTTCAACACCTACATCTGCACTGAGCCTCTTTTCCTAGTTTTTCTAACCCCAAGAAACAATTTGCTTCTGAAGACTTTGGACTCTTTCTGTAGAGTTAATCAGCCAATGTACAATAACGAGAATGAGGGTGGTGTCGTAAAAAAGCCTGGGTGTGGTGCGGTCAGTAGAGTGAGATGGAATCCAGGCCCAGGGCGCTCATGACCTGTGTGACCTTAGGCCAGTTACACAACTTCTCTGAACTCCATTTCCTTACCTAAAAAATGAGAATAGAGATACGTTCCCAACTGAGACGACATGAGGACAATACTATACTTTCTAAATGTGCAGCCTGTGGGAGGAAGCGGCAGCCCCATTAGTAATGATTTAACAGGCCTCAGATCTCTGTTCCATCATGGTTTCCTAACTCTTTGCTTTTTGCCTGTGAGGACAACGTCTTTCAAGGCCTTTTAGCCGATTTTTGTCTGTTTTGTGATGATCTTCACACAGCTACTTACTTGCCAACTCTTTATTCTCTAGGCATGAGCACTTATATATTTACTTTTTATGAATAGAGCAGGCATATGTGATGATTCAAAACACTCAGAATGCTAAAATTGGCCCAGTGATAGATGCTTAGCAGGTACAGCTCCCATTTGTTGAGTTGCTACAGGCCAGATATTCTATTGCTGTCTATACACTGAGCTGAGGAAACTGAGAATCAAACAGATAATGTCACTTGCCCGAGGTCACACAGCTCCAAGCCCTCAAACTCATGCTCCTATGCCTACCAATCTCCTCTCTTCCCTCCCTTCATCCCTCCCTCTCTCTCCATCTTCTCTTTCCTTTATCCCTTCTTCTCTCCTCACTCTTTCTTTCTTTCTTTTTCACTCAACAAGCATTTTCTGAGAACCTACAAAATGACAGTACTGTATAGATCTTCGGAACAAAAAGATGAAGGAAATATTTCCAGGTGCAGGTGACTTACCAGTCTTGAAAAGAACTTTGTAGACTAACCCTGGGGCTCTCACGAGTGAAAACTCGCCAGACCTCAGATCTTGGACAATCCACTGGGTGTCCGTCCCAATTCATTTCAAGTAAATTTCTTTGGTTTGTTTTGAAACTTTGACATAGAGACTCTTGCAAGGGAATTTGAAATTAGAGTATGGATTTTGTTAATACAAGAAAAAATGAAAATATAGAAACATCCGAGAGCCAAAATTAAGCAGTGAGAATATCAATATTATGGCTGCTTAAAAAGATAGTACAGTGGTGTTATGTCCTGTGCTTGTTACTTAAATTCATTTACATATGCTTGGCAAAAAGAGAGTAAAGTAGGGTGGGTGGGAAGGAGGTGATGGAGTGAGCAATTTACATAGTGCAGGAAATTCAGGCCACATTCCACCAGAGTGCCTACCTTGGGATAAGCTTGAGATGTGATGGGAATCTATGGCTGCCATGCTCATCTCCTAGTGTGGGCACCTTGCCATGCTTAACGTGATTCCAGTGTTAAACAGTAATTATTTTTCACTCAACATGCCACATAAATGCCAAGGATCCGGCGCTCAGCTGAAGAAAGAGTCATCTGTGAGGTTTCGAGTGACTAACAGACACCAGTATGTTGATCGAAATGTCATTTAAGGGCTTGTCAAGGGATAATTTTGACTGCACTTACTTTTCATTTTGGACATTAACTTTGGAAGCACAACCTCTCATGGCAAGGGACACCCCTACATTATATTTAAAATTAGTGTCTGCTAAGCCCCCTAGATAGTAAGTAATGGATTCACATCTGTAATTTGTAATAATCTCTAGAAGGAGATAATTTGCAAGGACATTAACTTGATAGACAAGCTGCCATTAATTAAAAATCTTAGCATGTTGGCTTGTTAATGGCTAATTAAGCCTCTATTGAGATCAATTGCAGGTAAGAGGCAAGAAGAACAAACTAAGAATATGAAAATGGTGTTCACCTTTGGATTTCACTCTGCTCAAAAAAATAGGAAAGTTCAGGAGGAATTCTAGGTAAGAAAAAAAGTTAGCCACCAACAAATTAAAAAGGAAGTCACTGGGAAATATAAAAGTTATCAAAATGAAAAATAGAAGCCACTAACCTGTTGAAACAGCTTATCATCACACGATCTGAAAATACTCTCAAGATTGCTTTTTAAAAACAAGTACGTACAATATCTTTAAATCCTCCAGAGATACACCAACCATTTTACCAGAGTTAAATATTTCTTATGTAATTTGACATTATGTTTTTTTCAGACATCACAAGAGGGTAAAATGACACCATTCTCACTGTCAAGAAACAGAGAAACATCACATGTATATTTAAAGCCTGCCATTTTGATGCTTCTCTCTTTTTTGGTAATTTAATGGGCAAAACCAGGAAATACTGTTCTTTAGTTTTCAGCCTATCCATCATAACCTGGATTTGACTTTTCTGAGCTAACTGCCTTTCAGCAGTAAGTTTTGATCTCTTTAATCCTTGATCATTTGCTTCAATTTCCTGGGAGCAGGTTGGGTTGCAAGAGGCAAGTCCAGCAGCAATCACAGGAGAGAACAGCTGGTTGGGTGAGGGATGCCCAAGAGTTTTCTTATCTCTTTCAATGACGATTCTCCAGAATAGCGCTCATCAGTAAATAAGCAAACTCCCCTTTTCTTCTGACTCATATAACCACAGGTAAAAAAATGTCCCTAAGAAGCATGATAAGGAAACCCACACACAAAAAAGAGTATTCCCTCTTACAGACATCTCATTATTTGGAAATCAACAAAGAGGTGATTATTTTACAAGCTTTTGAACAAGCAGGTTTATTAGTTTCAGGCAACAGAAACCAACTCTGAGCATCTTACCTTAGGCAGAAGGAAATGTACTAAAAGGCCATTAGGGGTTCACGGAAGCTACGGAAGTTTGCAGAACTGATTGAGGGCATAGGGAGGCTCTAAGGCAACCCCAGGGAGCTAAGACTCAGGATGTTATCACTGCTAGGGCAGGGACAGTCTGTCACAGGAACTTTGCTGGGATGAGTCACCACCAATCATTCCTTCCGCTTTTCTGTCACGCTCAAGATTCAAGCTCCTGAGACAGCCTGAAGGCCTCCGTTTGTATAATATAACTGCTACCTTTTAGCCTAATCCAGCTTTCTAACTGATTCTTTTGGTTATAAGGATTCTTTTAAGTTCAGTTTTTAAAGAAGAGGCAAGAGCTAAAGTTTCATATTTTCATTTCAGTGTTCTGTTTGCCACCAATCTTCCTAAACATTTATTTTATCGGGTCAGTAAGTTTGCAGATAATGAATTGGAAACATGCGTATTCAATGGCAATAAATAAACCATTACTAATTAATTCTCCTGACTTGAAATGCATTTATTGATTTTTGGAGTAAAACGAGAGTTTTCTCCAGAGAACCACTAAAGATAAAATTGTTTTCTAAAACAATAGGAATAAAAATTGGTCACCCTTCATAATTTTTTCAGCTATTTTTTCAAATTCTCATGTATAGCAAAAATTCTTATTTCACTGGCTTTTCACGGTCTTCTGACAAAAGAACTGGTTTGAAAATACAAAATTAAAAAAGTAAAACCCAAGACACATTTTTATAGTATGGCATCTTTGAGCTTCTCTCTAGCATCACTCATGGGATTCCCAGCAATGAGAGGCTGAAGATATGTCTTAGCTGCAAGCCCAATGTTGCTGGGCAACAAATAGTGAATTGTACTCGACTAAATCAACCTGAAATGCTGCACCAGGAAAAAACATTCATCTTTCTGTAGTTCCCCCGTGGGGTCTGCAAGAAGCATTTGTCTAGCATCAAGTATATCCCCCACCCTGTTCATCATCCACCATCCAGGCTCTCAGAGATTTTTTGTTTGTTTATTTATTTATTCATTTATCAGGCTCTCAAAGTGAAATTAAAATTCCAAGATCTATCCCTTCTGATCCCTCTCCATCAGCAGTAGACTTAATTATTTACACATAACTTGTTAGAATATCTGTATTTAATTTTTAAACCAAGTGATTATCAGTGTTTTAATAAATAATAATGTTTAATATCAGCAAGGGTATAAAATGTATCAACTATTCATTCTCCTGTTTTTCTCACAAAATGAACATTTAAAAATTGTACTTCTTGCCCAGGATCTCATCATAATCTGCTCTCTTAGGTTCTTTTTACTGTTAGTGAAGAAATTGGCATGAACCTGGCTGGATCCACTGTTTAATACATTTTGTAGAGATTAAGTGACATAGAAGGAGTCCAACAACTGTTATGTCTGAAGGACTCTTCCCCCCAAATCCCTCCCACTTGTCCTTGGCCAGGGAGCAGTGAGGAGCATGCCACAGAAGAGTTTCAATAACCACTGCATCATAAGCTCATAAACACGAACTCTGCCACCTTCTACCTATTCTCCTTCATGACTCTCAGTATTTTCCAAATGGTGTGGACTATGGGGGGAAAAAAAAGAAAAAAACATGGTCACATCAGACCCAGGAGAAGTAGGAGGGAGCTTTATTTATTAGATAAGGACATATGAAAATGTGTTAAAATAAATATTTTATCATTTGATTTGAACATTACATTTTTCAGCATGCAGCCTGCAAATTTAACGTTGTCTGTTAGAAATGAGATTCCTAGAAGCATGCCTGACATGTGAAATTCTAAGAAAGAGGTTCAAAACATGATTTCTTAATAGAAGTAGGTCCTTTGTCATTATGTCGTCATGTAGACTAATGACAGAGAGCTGGCGCTGACACTTCACCTTTATTTTGGCACTTTAAAGGCTGCTGTATCTTGCCCCCATCATAAGCTTCTCCATTTCCTTTTAAGTCTCCTTCCTTGTTTTCTCTTCTCTTCTGCCCCTTTTCAGATACAGTTCCACTTCTCATTTCTGTGAAACCTTGCTCTAACATCAGTTGAGCGTTCTCTACAGTGCCTGCAGCTCTTTGGAAAAAGAGACGTTACAAAAATCTAATGAATAAATAAAAGACCAGCTCGTACCCTCAGGCCCTTGCATTGCCTGGTACTGATGAAGTTAGCAATTTTCTAGGATTTGAATAAATATGTTACTGAAACGAAGACTATGAAACAGAGTAAACTTCATCTAAATGAGGAGAGGCTACTTTTGGGTGACTCCAACCACGGTACTGATGAAGTTAGCAATTTTCTAGGATTTGAATAAATATGTTACTGAAACGAAGACTAAGAAACAGAGTAAACTTCATCTAAATGAGGAGAGGCTACTTTTGGGTGACTCCAACCATGGTAAGGATCTAATCACATCTTCAGTGCTTAATTATTTATTTATTTTTTGCTAAGGTATATGTGTCCAACTCTACTACATATACCTAAGAATTTTGTTATTCTTAGACATTTTAATGTATTTGATAAACCTTTACTCTCTCTACATTGCACTGAAGATATATTTTTCTGTTGGCATAATAGTTAAGAAGCCTGTGTGTTTATGTAATTATATTTGGGTTTCTGGTGAAATCCTCTAGGGATACTTGATTGATTTAAAATAAATGGAATACTGTTTGTAAGCTTAAGGGAAGCTTGGGGGGTTGGATGCAGTGGATTCTTACTCTGGTATTATTACAAAAGGAGCACATCTCAGCTTTGCCGATCCCTTAATCGTCACAAATTCTCCACTTAAACACATACTCTGAAGTCATAAGCCATGGAAACTTATGGGCAAAAATCTCTACAAACTGTGTTCTTATTGCTATTGTCAAGAGTTCTAGGAGTAAAAATGATAGTTTTAAGTGTAATAAGCTTCTTTAAGTGTAATAAGCTTCCAAGAAATCTGCTATACTAACCATCTTTCCAAGAGTGCTCAGTGAACCTGAAATTGCCCATTAGAAAGTAACAAGGTATTGAGTGAACCTTAAATCCAGCCTTTGTCTATTTGGATGTCATTATGTTGGCAACTGAATGTTTATCTGGACAATGCAATCAATGCAGAGAGCCATTGTGGGTGCTTTAGACCCATGTTTTCTATTGTAAGTTTTCTGAGTTTTAATTTTCCAGCTAACTACTCCACTTTCCTTAGTAGTAGTTTGGTATAGACACAAATTCATTTTCTGGATGAATGAATAGCTCCATCTTTGAAAATTCTTTGCTAAGGAGAACAACAGATGTGAGAGGAATAAGGAGGGTTTTATAAGCACTCCCATTGAGACAGTTTTCTTGGAATGAGTCAGTTAGGCTTAGGTTCCTAAGGTATATGGATGATGTGTTTTATTGGCTTCACTGTCATCCTAATGAGATGATTTTGGTCTCAGATGTATCTGTCTGTTTTCAATATATTGGCCAATATGGTAATGAGATGTTGCTGTTAAAAAATTGGTATGCCATTGAATGGACTCATCTTGGAAGCTTTGCATTTTTCTCTGGAAAATGTTTATAAAGTAAATATCCTGTCTTGAATAAATCTAACCATAGCTAATTGGCCTAAAAGTGAGCCTCTGGCATAAAATCAGTCCAGCCATTAATGACCTGTGATGTGGTAGGGTTAAAAAACAGAAAAGAGAAAATGGGCCAGCATGGTTCTCTATCTCTTGGGAGTTTGAACTGGGAAATAGAGATAGAAGGAGGCAATTAGTAGGAGTCAGGCTGAAAGGCTGAATATAGAAACCCTAATAGGGTTAGACCATGGTAATCTGTAGGTGGGAGAAGTCGATCTAAATCCATGAGAAATGTGAGCTATAAAATGAAGATGACACCAACAGAGCAGAGAGTTAGGAAGACACAGTTGGATAAGGAATGTAGCTCAGTCACAAATATCTAATGTATTATGATCCTCTCTTCCCTCTGTCCCTCTGTCCCTCCCTCCTCTTTCCATCTGAACAATCCTAGATAAGTACATTTAGTACATTGTTCAGGGTCACACAAGAGGAAGCGGTGGAAGTGGTTTTGAGCCAAGGCTTTTTGACTCAGAGCCTGAACTCTTTACTCTGTGCAGCTTCCTTAGGAGATTGAATTGTATCCTCCCAAAAGATATGTTCAAGTCCTAGCCTCCAGTACCTGTGACTATGACTTTACTTGGAAATAGGGCCTTTACAGACACAATTGAGTAAAGATCTCAAGATGAAATTATCCTAGACTTAGGGCCCTAAATCCAATAACTAGTATTCTTATAAAACGAGAAACACACAAAGAAGAAGGCCATGTAAGGACAGAGGCAGAGATTAGAGTTATGCTACCACAAACCAAGAAATGCCTGGGGCCACCAGAAGCTAGAAGAGGCAAGGATAGATTCTCCTTCTTTGGAGGCTTTGGTGGGAGCATGTCTCTGTTAACATCTTGATTTCAGACTTCTGGACTCCAGAACTATGAGAGAATAAATTCTTGCTAGTTTAAACCACCCACTCCCAATAACAAACAAATAAATTAATTAATTAAATAAACCACCCAATTTGTGGTACTTTGTTACCGCAGCTCTGGGAAACTAGTACACTCCCCATCAAACAGACATACAATGAACATTGAATTCAATTGATACAATTGAACTCAATTCAGTGAGTGGTAATCAATTTTCTAGGTCAAACCATAGAATTTTAGAATTGTAGTGTTGCGGCTAGATCTTACCAGGTGATTAAACTGAGCTATAAAGAAGTGAAAACGCCTGCCCAAGGTGCCAAGATGAGTTAAGAACCCAACCTCCTAACTCCCACTCCTTCCCACCCACCACCAGGCATTGCTGTAACTGTATTGTCGGAGTCTAAGGCAACCTAGTGGTAATTGCCTTTGAGCTGTGCGTGAGCTTCATAACGGAGGCAGAGTAGAAGTAGGCTAGGCATTGCAATAGTTGAGCTAAAAATTAAAAAGGTACAATTAAGAATCTCTTAACTCTAGTGTCAGTTGCAAAAACTCTCCCACAAACTTGAAGGTTGTGCAGTGGGAGGCTGATGTGTCAACCTTCTCCTCTTCTTTGCTTATCTCTGCCAATTTGATATTTTGTTCTTGTAGGGGAACATGCCTGCCCTGAACTTCTTCACCCCTCTGTCTTTGCCCACGCTGTACCCACCGCTTTGATGGCCCTAGCCTCCATGTCTACGTGTCAAAATCCTATTCTCTTTAAGACTTGGCTCAAATACCAACTCTCCTTTGACTCCTTGAGCTCTGCTAATCTGTGTTCCTCAGCACTCAGAGACCTCAGCACCTCCTGGGTCTTAACATACTGATCCTGGCTTCACCTTGTGCTAGCTGCAGAACTGTGGATTAAGTCCCACTTAATTTCTCTGAGCCTTACTTTCTTCAGTCATTTATTCATTCAGTCATATAGTCTTCAGTATTTTGTAACTGGAATGCTCCAGACAGTGTTCTTAGTGCTAGAAAATAAAGGAAAAAGACAGCTAGGATCCTACCCTCAGAAATTATATTTGAGATTGGGAGAGGCAGGTAATGAGTAATGAATGGCATAGTAGCAGGTAGTGACAAGTGCTATGAAGAACAAAAGCAGGGTGTCTAGGGAGAAGGGGGTAATGTGACTAGGGGTTCAAAGGAGGATTCATGGAGGGAATGGTGCTAGAACTGGAACCTGAGAGAAAATGAAGAGCCTACCTTGAGAAGACCTGGAGAGAAAGCATTCCCAGCAGGGGAAGGCATGATGGCTCCCAGATGGCCCTTATCAAGGAACAGAAAGGCCAGTACAATCTGATGAAAGTATAGTTGAAGAACAAAAGCAGGGTGTCTAGGGAGAAGGGGGTAATGTGACTAGGGGTTCAAAGGAGGTTTCATGGAGGGAATGGTATTAGAACTGGAACCTGAGAGAAAATGAAGAGCCTACCTTGAGAAGACCTGGAGAGAAAGCACTCCCAGCAGGGGAAGGCATGATGGCTCCCAGATGGCCCTTATCAAGGAACAGAAAGGCCAGTACAATCTGATGAAAGTATAGTGGGATAAAAGTTATTGCAGATGAATTTGAAGAGGTAGACAGAGCAGATTCTGAAGGACCTGGTAAGCTGTGGAAAGTATTTTGGACTTCATCCTAAAAGTGATAGGAAGCCACTGGAGAGTTCTAAACACTACCCTGATTTACCTTTAATCTGATTTACTTTTAAAAATGATCACTCTGACTGCTAAGTGGAGAATGAGTAAAGGGTCAGAATTGAAAGTAAGGAAAGCATTCAGACACCATTATAGCAGTCCAAGTAAGAGATGATGGCTCCGGAACTCAGGACAAAGCAGTGGAGCAGGAGAATGGTGGCCAGATTCGAGATACATTTTGAAGGTAGAACTGACAAGTGGACTGGACATTGGGGGTAAATGGCAAGAAAGCGTCATTTAGGTTTTTGACTTGAGCCAATTGAGCTGCCATTTATTAAACGGAGACCACCTCCATATATCTGTACTATCATGATCCAAACAGTACCATCCCTCAGATTTGTGACATCTGTTTTTGTGAGAGATTAGAATGTAGTGATTAAGAATTGGAGTTCTGGAGGCAGACCTAGGTGTGGTTCCTGGTTCTGCCACTTCCCAGCTTTGTGTGTCCTTGGAAAGTTTCTCAATCTTTCTGTGGCTCACTTTTCTCAACTGAGAAAGGAGCAGTACAGAGCAGTTGCTACTGTGATGATTTCATGATATAGTGCATGTAAAAAGCTTAGTATAATTCCTGGGACATTATGCATTAAAAAATGGTATTGGTACTAGTCATTGCTGTCATCATTTTTTTTTTTTTTCCTTTCCTTGAGGGAGGCTCCCAGCTCTTTAAAATCTTAGTATCCCCATTGCTTCTGTCTGATTGCCCTGTGCTGGCTATTGTAGGGCTTCCCCTAAGCCCCCTACCTTTTGCAAATCCCTATTACTCCTTATCAAAACTTGCTTGCCCCATGCCTAGCTCTGTCACAGTGTTGGCCTTCTTTATAAGTTCTGCTTGTACAACTTTAGAAGAGGCTGTCTTGTAGAAGAGAAAACTCACATTCACCAGCACATAAGCTGGAACTTCACATATTTTAAGGCAAAATTTTCTTAAAACAATTTTTTCTGAATTTGGAAAGCTAAAGTTTTAAGAATTTAGGAGAAATTTCATTGGGATAAAGGAAGAGCTGTCATTTACCACTTTTGCTGCTCTTAGAAATGGACCAGCAGTACGACCTTGAGTTACAATGAGGCCAAGATGGCCCTATGAATTAGAGCTTAATGCAAGACTTTGTGCATAGTAGGCACTGAATAAATACCTAATAAATTGTCTTGAAGTGAATTTTTATGAATTATTAAGAATCTCTTTGCATTGCACAATTGAACAATGATTGAAGAACAGGTAGGACTAGAAATAGTCAAACAAATGAACACTTTATTTGTTCTAAGTATTAGGGCAAACTTTATCCTCTTGCTCTATAATTTCCATTTTTAAAAAGCTATGAATCAACATTATTTAATATCACAGGCTTAGGTTTTTTTTGGCATATTTCCCATGATGAATTACTTATCTGCATAATTTATAACAATTTTTACTGTCATGAAGAAAAATACTAATTAAATGAGATTCTATCATTTATCATGCCTTTGAGATTTGGTCAGCCTGAGTGACAGTTAAGTCTTGTCATTGCAACTAAAGCTCTGCTTACCGAAATTCCAGCTCAGTTCCCACAATAATTTAGTGATTAAACCACATAGGAGACAATTAGGCCATTTCTTGGAAGTCAAATGGGGCTTGGAACAAAACTGGAAACTCTGAAAACATTGAATTTAAAATGTAAATGACTTTCTTATGATAACTACCAAGAATGGAGAATGACAGGCAAGTGCTTACCTAATTAGGAAATTCTTTTTACTGTTATAAAGTCTCTAGATTTAAAATTAGACTGCTTGTCAACCTATGGGAATTGGTTGAGTCATGTGGAATTCTAATAGAATTTGAATCTTGCTTCTATATTTAGCCCAACTCAAATTCATTCTTTTTTATTTTTACATGCATACAACCCAACTTAACAACTGTAATAGCTGGGTAGATTAAGAGACATCCAGGGTTTTTCTTAGATTGCAAGAAGGGCCTTGTCTACAGAATAATGTTTCTCAGTTAATGAATTCTAATGTAATCAAAACTTGAATTTGATACTTTGAATGGTTGACAAGGTTCACATGGAAAAATACTAAACCTTCATGGCCATTCACTGCCCTCAGAACCCCAATTATCCATCTTGAAAATCATCCATTTGTCATGGCATTTCATATCCTTTTTAGAAGAATTAAATTCCCTTAATAACAATTTTAAAATATTTTTGTGACCTGTAACTACTAGCTGAGAAAATTCAATGCACATGTGTTGGTTACATTAATGGGTCTTTCACTTTATGTAGGAAGAACCATTTACTTTAGGTAAAACTGAAATGGTTCTGCATTCCATTAGGAGATATCAGATCAGATCAAATGGATGGGAAATGGACTCAGTCATGGACATGTATAATAAGATCTTTTTGAAAGAGACAAGCACTTCCTGCAATATTAGCAGCATAATTTAGAATTATTTACGGTGTTTTATGAAATGCCTTCTTATTTATTAGTCATTTGTACTTCACAGTAAGGTAAGCTAAGACTTAAAGGCAACCACATAATTGTGATCATCAAATACGGGAAATATACAGGCCATCATAATATTGCCAGCATATAATGTAGTCTTTATGAAAGCTCTCAGTGGGACAACATGCAGTATTTATTTTATTCCAATCCCAAAATATTTTTAAATGAATGAATCTTGACCATGCAGGCATACTACTTATAATATTCAAGAAGACTCTTTCTTGGAAAAGGGCCGGTTGCTATCCTTTTCATTCTTACATAGCTAATTTACCCAGTATAAGTGATCATTTCCCACATAAAGAGAGGCTCACACGTTTGGGGCAAAGTCTTATATTTGGTGGCATTATGCAGATGCAGGACAGCATGTGCATAATTTTAATAATCCTAAAATTGAGGGGCGTGGATGGGAATCCCAAAAGACCATCTCAGCTACAGATTGCCGAGTAGAGAACAAACAAACCTCAGTTTGAGAGATCAAATTTTATTCTTGAGTCGAATAAATATGATAAACATGCCATTTGAACAGATTTTACATTACCTATCCTCTTAAAGGATCGGGACTAGCACTGTTGGACACACTTAAACTTGGAAACAAAAGTTACCTTACTGAGCATTAAAAATAATTAAACCCTCTCACCTGAGACATAGAGTGAACCACGATGAATAGCAAGAAAGGGTTTTAAGAAGAAAAAACATGAAAAATATTTATCGAAAATAGACAAAATAGGTTCCATATTAAATCATTGAATAATCTCTTCAACAAAAACATATTCCAGGTTTTTTTTCTCTTGGCTGGGTAGCCTTGTAAACCTTAGTTTTTAAGCTTCACGTTATAGTACATCTCATCTAAAGATGTAACCTCTCATTAACAAAGACATTTTTTGCTTTCATTGCCATCCTTTTCTTTGCCCATAGAGGTATATGTATATGCCCTTAAAAACTTTGTCTGCATGGTGCAGAATGGTATGGTCCCTGTCCCCTTCTGTAGGTACAGCACAGTCCTCATTGCCTGCTCCAGCAATCCTCCTCCCCACAGAGCCCTAGCACATACTGATCTCACTGCTTCTGTCTTTCTTTGCCCATAGAGGTATATGTATATGCCCTTAAAAACTTTGTCTGCATGGTGCAGAATGGCGTGGTCCCTGTCCCCTTCTGTAGGTACCGCACAGTCCTCATTGCCTGCTCCAGCAATCCTCCTCCCCACAGAGCCCTAGCACATACTGATCTCACTGCTTCTGTCTTCTCCTCCTTCTTCTAGTTAACTCAGCCCAAGTGTCCCTTCCTCAGAAAAACTTCCCTGACCTTTCTGATGAGGTCAGCATTCCTGTTTATGGGTTTTTACTGGGTCTATAGATCTCTGCACAGCTCTCAATGTGACTGTGCATTCACTGATGTGATTATCTGACTGATGTGTACTGCACTAGACTGAATGCTCCAATAAACCTACCACAGGGCCAAGCCCTTCGCATTCAATAAATAAATGTGTTAAATGCATGAATGAATGGGAATACTCTGCCACCTTTAGTGATATCTCCTCTATTCTTACTTGGAATACAAATTTTCTTCCTTTTGAATATGTCACTTTAATCCTGGAAATGGTAGAATTTGGAAAAATAAAGATAAACATACTAAACTTTTCAAGATTTCCATAATAGAAATATGGAAAAAAGCAAAAGAAGAGTGATATTTTTCTTCCTTTGTATAGAAACAAACTAAAATGATAAGAGAAGGTAAGTAGATTAAATTGTAGTGACTTCCAAGAAGCTGACAGTCAAAATTTCTTTTTACGAAGGAACTGGATCAAAAGGAACAGTAAACATAATGGGATTGTGAGTTTTGATAAAAAAAAATATATAAGGGGAAAGAAGCAATGCTTTATTTTCTTTGCATCATTTTTAATTTGATTTAACATTTTATCATAGTTGCTGTGTCTTAGAAAAATGACTTTCTGGAACTTGATTATGTTTCCTTTGCATTACTGATAGTATCATCAAGAGGGAGCATGGCACACTGGGGTGGAGTGTGGGATTTGGGGTCTGATCTACACATATCCTGGCTGTTCTGCCACTCACTAGCTATGTGAGCCCAGGCAAGCTAACTCAAACCTCTGGAACCTCCTTCCTTTATCCATTAATTAGGGTTAATTGAAGTACCCATATCATTGGGTTATTATGAAGTGCCAGTGAGATCATGCAAGAAAGGAGTTAACTCCATAAACAAATGACTAATAAATAAGAAGGCATTTCATAAAACACCCTAAATAACTCTGAATTATGCTGTTAATATAGCAGGAAATGTTTGGCTCTTTCAAAGAGATCTTCTTATCTTGGCACACTACCTGGCACATAGTAGGTACTTAATAAGATATTAGTTGTCATTACTATGATGGGAAGTTCATGGTTATCTTTCAACATTTTAATCTGGAAGCCTTGCTTTGCAGGTAACTGTATCTATGTTACCTGCTAGGTCACTCTTAGGAAGCTCATGGGTAGATGTATTGTCTTAATAATACTGTAAGATCTTTCAGAACAGGATCCATCCATTATGCCTTCAGAGAACAGAGCTAAAGTTAAAACAAACATAACAAAGTTAACTCCATAAACAAAGTTAAATGGCCTTTCCCTGAATCTGGGAGCCTTCACTTTTCTCTTTTACTTTTTCTGAATGCCTAGGAGGGCCTTCTGGCTTGTTGCATACTGAAAGAGCAAATAGCAGAGGAGAACCCTAGATTACTCAAAGTACTGCACATAAATCATCTGAAGATTCATATGTATGTTCACATGGGATTACTTAGAAATTATTGTCATTAAGTCAAATATAAGGCTAATGACAATTCTTTGTTCAAACAAATCAAAGTACAGTGTAGGAAATTATTCAGTATACTGTTCCCAAACTCAACATTAGAGTCGCCTGGAAAGCCTTCAACCAATACAGATTCCCAGGCTGACCCAAACCTACTGAATGTGATTTTCAATAAAGTAGAAACAGGCAATGTGAAATAATGTACCTCTTCCTGGGTGATTGTGACAATTGGTCAGGGTTGGGAATTACTGGTTTGGAACACAGTTGGAAAATTGGTGTCATCCTACCACTGACACTGTGGATTAGGGGTAGCTACTGGTGTTTGGGAATGAGAAGCATTTATCACTGTTTCTGGGTTCAATGAGAATGTGTGCTGTAACCAGTTAACTATGTTTCATATGGTCTTGTTCAGAAGAATGGTGGTACCTGTGCCTTGTACTTACCAGTACTGACCTAGTTTAGTACCCTCATGTTTCAGGATGTGGAAAGAATCAGAGAAAAAAAATGGCTTTCTGTATCAGTTAGTTTTAGCTACTTGACAAACTATTCCCAACATTAGTGGCTTTCAACAACAATCATGTATTTACTCATGACTTTATGAGTTGCCTGGGTGGGTTTTCTGGCCTGGGTTGGCTTGACTCAGGCTGGATGATATAGGATAGCCTCATTCACATTCCTGGCCATTGGGAGACTGAACGGTGTAGTGGGCATCAATTCATTCACAATCTGGCTGTAAGCTTAAATTCAGCATCATCCAGAAAGCTAGCTTGAACTTGCTGACATATGGCAGAATGGGTCTCAGCAGCCAGAGAAAGCAAGGTCCAGTGTGCAAGGACTTTTCAACCTTCTGCTGTCATTCAATTTGCTAATATTCCATTGAATGAAGCATGTCACTTAGCCAAACCTGGCTTCGGGGGTGGAGAAATAAATTTACACTTTTTGATGGGATGGGTGGCAATGTCACACTGCAAATGAGTGTGCAAACAGAAATGAGATGACTTTGTGATTATTTTGCCATCTATAACCCTTGTCCGAAATCAGACATTTCATCTGTAGAAGAGCTAGGAGTAGAACTCAATGTGCCTACTTCCCAGGTCAAAGTTTTTGCCTACATTGAAACCAAAATAAGTACAATGCATATATAGCCTTTGGTGCACGTTTGGACTCAACAGTAGGACAGGCTTGGCAGAACTGGAGCTAAACATGGCGAGTCCAATTGGAGGATGTAGCACTTGTCTCTAGCACAGATGACTTCAAGGCAGATGTTCAATGGTTCATAAGAGACTCAGGCTGATTTCAACCTAAGTCATATCCAAGGAAGCCCAATTTGGTGAGTGGGGTGTGGCAACAGATTTTTAGTCTGTGGCTACTTGGAATTGATAGGGTGGCAGCATTATCATTCTTGCCAGTAACTGGGAGTTTAGTATAGGGCCAACCTGGAAAGTAAGAGCAGGGCTTTTGGATCTGTGTAGGGTATTGAGTTAGGGATAAGTTCCTCCAGGTTTTGCAATGTTTAACTCTAGGCGAGGCCATTCCTATAGACTTCAATGTGAATGGCACACCCTGGAGTGGTGTTGTGCAACACGGCGGCCGTGGTTTTCTATTCCAAGAAGGGAAATGTAGTCAATCAGAAACACAAGGCATTGTCCCAGTCAGATGAACTGAATGAAATCTTTCACAACAACAGAAATGGACTGCAGCCCATTCACTTTGAGCAGTTTGGATACAACAGAGTATGTGTTGATCTGGAAGGTGATAATAAAAATAATAAGAGGTATCATGTAGCAAGCACATACTATGTGCTAGACATCGTCCTCAGTATATAAATATACATACACATGAAGATATCAGTACTATAAATATACATACACATGAAGATATTTCAAAATGTTTGTGGAAAAATGGAATTAAAAGATAATACAAATCTTTCCATGAACTTTTTGAAGACCCCTTCTATGTGTGTATATGCATAAACACACACATACACACACGTATAATCTCTAAGATCCACAGAAGATAGATTTTTTTTAAAATCCATTTTTTTTAGATGAGAAGTTATGTGATTCGTTTGCCTAAGGTAACACAACTAACTAGTTAGTGAGGACACTTGGCTGCCAACTCAAGTCTGATGCCACGTCCAGAGCTCTTTCTTCTTTGGCGTCACCTCTGACACACCGTGATGTGGCTCTCTGTGCCTGCACTGGACCATCGCGCATGACCATTGGGATCCCCCCCTTAAGGTAAACTCAATCATTTTACCTTCAAACATAGACACCTAAGTAGCTAGAAAATACATTAATTTGGCTCCCATTTAGGAAGGTAAATAGCACAATATTTTATTAAAGTCACGAGTCTAAAAAAAGATGCTTGGGGAAAAAAAGCTAAATATCATTTTTGCCCAGTTACTTGGAAATCAGGCAATTATCACGTGATTACTCAGGCTGGTAATGAAATAAAGATAAAGTTTCGTCAAAATAGCATATGCAATTTTACATCCGCAAAAGAATTGGTGTAAATATGAACAGATGTGTCTGAATCTCTTGGATTTATAAATACAGAAACATTGTTCCCATTTGGGGTAAAAATCATTCTTTTTTCTGGATGTGGGAAGCGCACGGCTCAGAGTCCTGGTGGTGACAGAGAAGGCAGGAGTCATAGCCAGGAGGCCTGTGCATCCTCTGCAACCTTCAAGGACAGATGCTCTTCCCTGGGAGAAGCTCAATGTTTCCAACAGTAATTATATACATTGGGGAGTTGAGATAAAGTGGTAAAATACGTATCAAGCTAGACATAAGGATTTTCTTATACAGATAATACATTGGTTTTTCAATCCTAGGAAAAAAAGCAAAGTCATGCTATGTTTTGGGTTCAAAATACAAGCAGGTTTGAAGCTCCAACTCTGTTGGACATCAACAGTAGCTTTGCAAAGGGCAAACGACTTATCCAGAAATGTGCTTTGCCCTTTTCCCCCTGGAACCAACCTCCTTATAAAAAAGTGAGCCATTATTATGAGTCTCTCTTCTTCTCTGACAGGGTCTAATGAGGAAGTAAGGCAAAGAGAGAGCTCTGAGTTTCCGATGTGAAGACCGTCCTTCCTGGAGGCACCAGGAAGATTCTGGTTCTGCTCAGAAAGTCTAAAGGGGTAGCAGTCTGTACGGTCAAGAGCACAGACTCAGGAGAGCCTTGGGTGAGTTACCTAGCTTCTCTATGCCTTCTTTTCTCATCTGTATGATAGCATTTTGCTTGGTGCACAATGTGTGCTGGAGAAACACGAGCCACGATTATGCGGATGAACCGGGGGGAAGCAACTATTAAAGGTGGGAGTTTTGACCACAGAATATTCCTGCTGCACATGCTCCATTCTCCCTGTCTGGAGCCTCCTTCAACTCCCTCTTGAACAGGAGTTTGGCAGGAGATGGGTAGCTGAATCATCTTCAAGGAGCAGTTTTTATCACCACATCCACTAGAAGCAGTTCTCTAGTGGAAAAATACCCAGGGCTTCAAGCATCAGTCCTGAATGCAGGTGGGAGAATGGGCCTTGAGTGATGGTTGCTGCTTCCTTATTGTCCCCAAGTCCCACATGAACAAGTCCCTTTCCCTCTGCTATGCCTGAGGTTAAGGGAAGCTAAGTCACTGACAGCTTGGATGCAGGCTGCAGAAAACTAACATAGGTGACTGCTAATTCGCCTCTGTCTTGCCTGAGATCCATTTTTCAATAGTCAGGCTTCCCATCTGGACTTTCCTCACCCCTGCAGAGAAATGCAGTCCAGGAGAGAACACATTTTGGGGAGAACCACACAAAGTCTAAGATCTCTGGGGATCGTAAAGAAGACATAGGTGGGGGTGTTAGTGCTGGTTCCTTCTCATATTCCCATAAACATCGGAAGCCCCAGACTCAGGTCCTGGTCCTCTTCTCTGGCCCTCTGCCCTGAAATCCAGACTCCCAAACAATTGTCTCTTTGAAGCCTCCATTTGGTTGTTGAATAGGCATTTCAAGCTTAGCAAAGTCTGCAAACTCCTAGCTCCCCTCTCCTCCTCATGCAAATCTGCCCCTCGCATAGCGCTTACGTATGTTGCGCCTTCCTTCTGGTGGCTCCAACCAAAAACTTCAGTCACCCTCGACTCCTATTTTATTTTTACACCTTTTGTCTTAGCACATCCTATTGGTTCTACCTTCAAAATATTTCCAGAATCACATAACTTCTCACTAGCTCTGCTATTACCACCAGGGGACAAGCCAACATTATCTCTCACTTGGATTCTGCTCCCTGTCTAGTTCTCCCTCCTTCTACCCCACATCCCCTGATATATTCTCAACCCAGCAACAATTGATCTTTTAAAACATACACCAGACCATCCAGTTCTCTGTGCTGACCTTCCCATCTCACTTGGTATAGGAATGAAGGAGCTAAAGCCTTCACTGTGGCCTGCAAGTCCTCACAATCTGTCCCTGCCATATATCACTGTCTTCTTTTATTTGCTTACTTCCCTCACTCAAACACACTAACCTCCTTGCTCTTCCTGGAACACAGCATCACGACTTTTCTTCTGCTCTATGACCTTTGCACTTCCTGTTGCCTATATCTAGAACACCCTTGATCTTTCAACTCTTCCAGGTCTTTGATAAGGATGCTCAGACCACCATACTTTAAATTGCAACCCTCACCCACCCATCCAGCGACCCTTTTCCTCTTTCCCTGATTTTTCACTGCAGCACTTATCACCCACCATCTGTTTTATAACACAATTTATTTTCTCATTTTTTATGACCTTTCTACCTGTCCACTGAGATTTAAGATGAATGAAGATGAGGTGTTTTGTCTTTTTTTGTTTATGCTATATTCTTGGCACCTAGAGCAGTGCCTGGCACATAGCAGACACAGTAGACATGCAATAATTATTCATTGAATGCATTTTAAAAGTTTCATAAACAGGCATTGAAACCATAAAGTGCTATATAGGTGTAAAAGATGATTAAACTCTGATAATTCTAGATATATTACGATCTGTCTTATCTATCCATCAACCTATCATCTATCTTTGTTTTTGACCTCTAGATACATTTAGAATCAAAAGCATTCAAATTGAATCAGTATTCATTTTACTACCTTGTGAGTGTTCCTCAGAAAGATGGAAAGAGAGTGTTATTGGTGAAAAAAAGTATTAATTTCTGGGTCCTAATATATTGCTGGTATGTTTTTCTAGTGACACAATTCTATCTGTGATTTTGTAGACACCAAAAACATTCTAAAAGGTTTTATTTGTGGCATGGTTGCTCTTAAATGAGAAACTATGTGCATAGTGAATTTAGAGTCACGCACAGCAGGCATTGAATTCTGGCTCAACTATGTTGATCATGAGCATTTTACTGTTTCTAATTTTACCTCAGTGAAAGCAAAAATATAGGCATATGTGTGAATATGTACACATTCTCTGTGTCAGGCAATGTTTTTTTGTGGAAATATTCATACAGAACAGGAAACTGAGGCTCAGAGACTTCAAATCACTTGCTCAGTGTAACACTTTAGGTGGACAGGAGAGCTGGGATTCAAACTCAGATTGCATTCACTTCAACACTGATGCCTTGTTCCTCTTGTTCTTCTTGAAGCAACTTGCACAATGCAAAGTGTCCTGAAGATTAGAACCTTTTAAAAGCCACTAGTCAGCTGTGGGATCTTTGATCAATACTTTATCCTTCTGGGTCTCTATTTCATTGGCTATATAATCAAGGTGTGTCTTACCTTAACTAAGGATATCTTCTTTCTTGAAGCAATATTGTTACCCGAGACTTTGTTATTTTAGTGAAAGGTACTAAGAAGGGACAGAGACTTGTCAAAAGGAATATATTGTGCCTTTATTCCCTATCAAATCCAGTGCTCAGCCATATCCAGAAATTTTCCAGAACTGCTCTTTCTAAATTCTTTATTTTCCCAGTTGGTCTTGGACAGCAGAAAGGTCCCAGCTGTCTCACTGTTGGGGGCAGACAACAGAGGGTTGCCCTTGACTCTGAAGCTGTGCTGTGACACTGAACATGACCAGGCAAATGCAGAGGAGGTATCCCAATCCCCTTCACTGTTTTTTTAAGTGCAGAAATTGTGGACCACGGTTCCATCAAACCATGGTCTTTAATATCATTTATGACCTTCAAGGATGACCCTGTGACTTTGCACTTCTTTTGTAAAATCATTAAAATCAAGCAAACACATTTTCTAAACCAAAAAAGCACTTTGAGCAGGGAATTTTTTAAAGCAACACTTAGGTTGCTTTTAATTACCTACAAAATACCTTTTATAGGTATTTGGCCTATCTTCAAGTAAAAGAAATATAGATTTTATGATGTCTTGCTTAAATATGTGAGCTTATATGATCTACTAATCTCATTGACATATCAAGAGGAACATAGAGGAGACTCCTGGGTTCCTTGTGTGGAAATTTTCTGAGCTTTTTATAGTGTAAGCCTTAAAATGAACATTATGAGCTGTCTTGACATCTGGTAAAATCAGTAGGGCCTCAGATGGCTTCAGCACAAGTTATTTTCCCCACTATTCTCCTGCAGATAAAGCCCCTTAACCAAATAACCCTTCTCATTAAATGGATCAAATGTGGCTCCTGCTTATATCATTTAATATCATTTATGACCTTGAGGGATGATGCTGTGACTTTGACCTTCTTTTATAAAATCATTAAAATCAAGCAAACACATTTTCTAAACTGTAAAGTGCTATAAATGTGTAAAAATTTATTAAACTCAGATGATTTCAAGTTTCAGGTTTCAGTTCCCTGCCAACCTCTGGAAATATTCAAACAAGACAACTACACCCTCCCACAGGAACCAAGGATGGTTCCACCCTCTTGTTACTACTAAGCCTGCCTCCCGAGATCCCTGACTGTTCCTTCTGTTCCCAAGTACAGCCCCACGTGGCCTCGAGTGGTGTGCTGTGTCCTTCCCCAGAGCCCCGAGTATATGTGTTTAATAAACTGCTGTTGGTCTCTTCCGTCAAGCGTCAGGTGGCATGTTTGACTATCCCCTAACCCTAGGATGGGAATCCCTCCTTCACTAACAGAGTGCAGAAGATATGATCACAACAGGTAGATTCCATAACGAAATACTTGACTTACTAATTATAACCTTTTAGGATAAGGAAGAATGTTCAAGTTTGAAACGAGGATAAAGTATTATATGACGGCTGCGTACTAAGTTAGGAAACAAACATCTATAGTCTCAAATTTATGACTTCCTACATTGTATTTCAGTACTGTATACACCCCGACTTCATGTCATTTAATAACTGTTTTCCTAGCTTTAATTATTTCAAACTAAAAGTAGCAGGGCTCTAGGTTTCATTCAATAGAATTGACAGACACATAATAAACTTAAAAGTCAGGAATCAATTGTGTAAAGTTAATTGATTCTCATTTGGCTGTAACACATTTTAGTTCAAATATACTTGTTCAGATCATAACTTCAGATGCTGTATCCAATAAGCAAGTCATTGTTCTAGATGGTGAGTTAGGCCCAATTAAATCAACAACAACAAAAAAATGTATAAAAAGCTGGGCAAGTTCTCCATTGATCTGTTTAAATTCCTTCTCTGAAAGTCTTTTGAAAACTATAGGTAGTGTACCTTAGTAGTACAGACTAGTTAATACCTCTTCTGAAGCTCTTTGTCATTAAAAAATAGTGCAGCTATATAAGTGATATACTGCTGTGTAGCAAATTACTCCCAAACTTAATGGCTCAAACAAACAAATATTTATTATCTCATAGTTTCTGTAGGTCAGGCATATGGGTGTAGCCTTGTGGGTGCTTTGGCTCAGGGTCCCTCACACGTTGCAGTCAAGCTGTCAGATATACTTCCAGGATCACTCACATGACTGTTGGCAGGCTTCAGTTCCTGCAGGCTGTTGATCTGAGGACCTCGGTTCCTGGCCACATCACATGGGCCTCTCCATAGTGCAGCTAACAAGGCAGCTAGCTCTTCACAGCATGAGAGAGTGAGCAAGACAGTCTTTTTGTAACCCAATCCCAAAAGCAACATCCCATGACTTTGCCATATTCTATTCCAGTCACTAGGTCCAGCTCACACTCAAGGTAGGGGGATTATACAAGAGCAGGAATACCAGGACATGGGGATTTTGGGGCCATTTTGGAGGCTGTCTGCTATACATAATGTGCAGGTATATGTTGCACATACCATTCTAGAACATGTGACAGCATCCTACCTCCAGAACTTGCAACTCTCCAAGGGCTTGCTCTGACCACATGAGGTATACCTGGCTCATAGGTGGGACAGACCAGAAGTTCTGGGAAGTTCATGCCTGCAAGGAACAGGTCTCAGTCAGTGAAGGATGGGAGCAGGTGAAACAATACCTCATGACTCTGAGGTCTGATCTTCATTGGCTCCCAATATTGCTGGGGGTACTGAGCTGCAGTTGCCACAGTGCTAACCTGTTAGTGAACGCACCTTTTGGATGGGAGCAGGTGAAACAATACCTCATGACTCTGAGGTCTGATCTTCATTGGCTCCCAATGTTGCTGGGGGTACTGAGCTGCAGTTGCCACAGTGCTAACCCGTTAGTGAACGCACCTTTCCTCTTGTCCGTATTTCACTTTCTCTCTCCTTTATTGGTGCTTCCTGCAAATGCCTCTCCAGATACTTAACTCTAATCCTTACCTCATGAACTACTTATGAGAGACCTAAAATATTAAACATTAAACATTTCTTACACTACAGCAATACCAGAAGAAATTGCCAAACTCCAGGGAATGGCACAGTTCTATAAGCTGTTCTTTCTTCCATTTAATAATTATTTATTGAGCAGCTACATTATGCATCCATACTGCTATGCACTGGACACCCAACATTTTAAAAAGTCAATTTCCACACTGCATAGGCTGCTTTAAAATGAGGAAAGAACGAAAATTTTTATTTGTTCTTACTTCTCATGTTGGTTGTAAGCTTAGGAGAAAAGTCTGCAGGCTGATAATATTTTTGTGTTTACTATTAATTATAACTTTGTGGACCAGATAGCTAGCAAGCTAGCTCTCTATCTGATGTGTGTGTGTGTTTGTTTGTGTGTGTGTGTGTGTATTTGTGCCACCTAGTACACATTTTAAAGGAAATACATGTAAGAAAAGCCAAATACTGTAGGAAAAAAAAGCCATACCCAGGGAGAAGCAAATTAACTATATAATGGAGTCCAAGTAAAAATTTTTTTAGAAGTTTTTAAAGAGTTATTTGATAATCTCATTTTTTGTGCATGTACTCCCAAGGTTCAATCTATTCCACCTCTGAAAAGACATTGGGAAAGAAGCAATTGAAGAAACCACTGGAGTCACCACACCCAGCAGCCTTTCTTCTGGATCTGTTGCATGTGGAGAATTGGTCATAGAGTATCATACAGCCCTAACTCTAGGAAAGAAGCGAATAAAGGAATGGATGGGCGGTCCTTGGCCTCAGCCTAACAGAATGGGTGGTACCTACTGGGACATTCTCAGTTCTTCTGGATCAGGAAACACAGTTTTAAAGCTCCTTACAACTGAGGATGCCAATGAGAAAGTACGTGGTGAGGATCTTCTTGAATAACGGTGTAATCTGAGCCACATTTCAGGGAAAGCAGTTGTCTTATACAAACTATCATCTCTGATGGACAACTTTGAGAACACGGAATTCCTCTAATCTGGAAAATATTCACAAAGTATCCCACACCTATTTATCAATTCAAGAGGTACCCAAGACCATCACACTTGTAAATGCAACACAAAATAAATAAGTAAGTAAACCTTTAACGACGACAATTATCAAACAATCTTAGCAGCATGAGATAGGACCCTTCTGCAAAATCTCTGCCCATGCCAGGCTAGCTGCTGTGAGAGCTGGGATTTCCACGGTGACATGAGTGCAAGAAACGTCGGACGGCTCTGTGAGGGGCGGAGGACATCTGCTTTCTCACACTTGCCTGACTCAAAATGGCTGAAAGGGTTTTCCTCAAATGTTTTAAAAGCAACCACCCTTGAGTTGAGATAGTGAGACATTCCAGTCTAAAGAGGGTGACTGTGAGAAGTGGCAGAACCTCGGCTATTGTGAAATTGCTTTTTCGCCTTCACTTGGTGTCACGACGAAAGACTGTGAGTATGGAGACTCTCAGGCTCATTTGGGACCATTCTACCTCCTTTAAAAGCATTTCAAACACAGACAAAGGAACAAAAAGGAGGAACTGTTACGGCTCTTGCTGAGAGAAGTGATCACCAATTGTAGAATAAGTATGAACTTTGGAGTCAGACAAATCTGGATTAGAAACACAACTGGGCCACATTCACACCTGCATGGTTTGAGTAATTCATTTAAATTTGCTGAGGCTCAATTTCCTCATCTATAAAATGGTGGTAATGATTCCTCCTTCTCAGAGTTGATGGTGATAATGACACCTGCTTCTCAGAGTTGAGAATTAAATTAAAAAGGTGCATAGAGACGCAGGCTGTAGTCTTTCTTTCCACAGGGAAATCCATCTCTTCAAACTTTTATACACTTAGAAGTGATTTTAACTGAACTGTGAGACGCCGTCCTATATATGGCCAGTCATATTACAGCGAACTTGAAAATAATTTGAAATAGTCTAATACTCACTATATTAAAAATAAATTCAGAACGGAGAATGGCTTTTAGAAAAAGGAGACTTTTCATGTCATCTTTAAAATTTTCTGATTTCTGCATGATGAATGAATCACAAGCTACTTACCTGTCTTGTACTTCATATTTCAAGCCAGTTTTAAGACTTGGGGACTTGCGTGGACATCTGCTAACTTTGCCTTTCTGGCCTCCCCTCTTTCTACTTCTGGTAATGGTATCTTGGTTTTATTCTGGGGATTCATTTCTCCCCCACTCTCAGGCTACAGAATTCAAGTGGGGTTTCTCCATTCCTCAGCCTCTGGGCTGGGAGATGACCCAGGCCTGCTCAACAGGAGCCATGACAATTAGCAGAGACACAGCTAGGTGAGATTCTGGGCCCAGGATGCAGCAGGCCTATGGTTTTTACTGGAACTGTTGGGAAAGGAGGATTCTCTTCCCAAGGATAAATAGTAAGCTAATGAGTACTCAGATTCTTTTTAAAATTTATTTTATTTTAATTTATGAATATACAAAGTGTCCTTTAACAATTCCTCCTTTTCCCCCCTCCCCATCCCCCCTCCCCACCATCAACATCATATCTGTTCACTTGTCTTAACAAGTTCAAGGAATTGTGTCTTCTTCTCCCCCTCCCCATTTGTTTGTTTGTATGTTTATTTATTTGTTTTTATTAGCTCCCGCAAGTAAGTGAGAACATGTGGTATTTCTCTTTCTGTGCCTGGCTTATTTCACTTAATATAATTTTCTCTAAGTCCATCCATGTTGCTGTGAATGGTAGTATTTCATTTTTTTTTTTTTTAGCAGAGTAGTATTCCATTGTGTAGATATACCACAGTTTCCTTATCCACTCATCTAAGACATTTGGGCTGGTTCCAGCTGTTGGATATTGTACATAGTGCTTCAATAAACACGGGAGAACAGGTATCCCTTCGACATGATGATTTCCATTCCTCTGGGTATATTCCCAGCAGTGGAGTAGCTGGATCATATGGTAGATCTGTCTGTAATTGTTTGAGGAAGCTCCCTACCATTTTCGATGAAGGCTGCACCATTTTGCAGTCCCACCAACAGTGTATGAGAGTTCCTTTTTCTCCACAACCTCACCAGCATTTATCATTCTCAGTCTTTTAGATATTAGCCATCCTAACTGGAGTGAGATGATATCTCAAAGTGGTTTTGATTTTCATTTCCCGAATGCTGAGTGATGTTGAGCATTTTTTCATGTGTCTGTTGGCCATTCGTATATCTTCCTTTGAGAAATGCCTATTCTGCTCCATTACCCATTTTTTAATTGGGTTACTTGATAATTTGCTATTGTTTGAGTTCCTTGTATATTCTGGGTACTAATCCTTTGTCAGATGTATATTTTGCAAATNTTGTTTGAGTTCCTTGTATATTCTGGGTACTAATCCTTTGTCAGATGTATATTTTGCAAATATTTTCTTCCAGTCTGTCGGTTGCCTTTTTGGTCTGTTAATTATTTCTTTTGCTGTGCAGAAGCTTTTTAGTTTGATATAACCCCATTTATTTATTTTTCCTTTGGTTGCCTGTGCTTTTGGGGTCGTATTCATAAAGTCTGTGCCCAATCATACTTCCTGAAGTGTTTCCCATATGTTTTCTTTAAGGAGTTTTACCTCAACACAATTAAAGCCATACATGAGTACTCAGATTTTTGATAATAGACCCAGCCATGTTTGAATCTGATAATTCTCTAGACTTGTAAGTTACATGAGTCACCAAATTTCTATTTTGTTATTTCTGTTTTTCTCTTA